>NW_010174253.1:0-4691 GCF_000695765.1 Mesitornis unicolor | reverse complement strand
CTAGAACAATCTGTCCCTGAGTGACCCTTTTATATTCTCCAATTCCTCCCCTTACAATTCTGCATCCCAAGGCCTTCTGTTACGCGTTTCACTGCCCAATATTATTCCCTTACTGTCTCTGCCATCTGTTTATTTTAGGTGCCTTTTCCTTCCTTGCGGTTGGCCTTCATACAGCAGCTCTGCCTTCTCTGCCCTTCCCACCCAGCTCTGCAGCTCACCCTGCTCCCACACGGCCCCACTTCACCCTGCCCCACTCCCTCACGGCTGTGGACCAAATGGGTGCTCCAGTGAGAGCTCTGCCATTGACTCCAGGGCTTGGCTTTGTAAATCTAAATTATCCTGCACTTGCATTCATTCTTAGGCACTCAGGAAGCCTCCTCACGCGCTGCTGCCGACCCAGCCCTGGAACAGCGCTGCAAGTGTCAAAGTATTATGTTCCAATCACTCCCTCAATTTCGGAATAGCCCCTTAAAGAAAGATTGCTTTAAAAGTTATTTAAAGCATTCTGGGAAAAAGAGCACAGCAAATAATTTTAGCATATTCTAAGTAGGCGTCCATTAAAACCAGTTCAGAACGGGGTCACTCTTTGAACTGTTCCAGGCAGACAATAGTTTCCTGACAATAAATCCATGAAATACCAAATCATGGAACATTTTAGTAATCATAACTGAAAGGTAACAAGTTCTGCCAGAAGGTTTCAAATCTCAATTTGCAAAGAAATAGGCTTCCCTCCCATCTGTCCAGCTTGCACATCGCACCTAATAATTTATTTCACCTCAGTTCTGCTATTTCTTTTGCAAGTGCAGTCAATTGCAGGAATTTCCTAGATCCTCTTCACATTCTTTCTACAAAAATAATTCAAATACAATGAGAAAATGCTGGGCACTGAGTGCACAACAGGAGATGAGGCAGTAGCACCAAATGGAAGAGCCTGTGACTATAACCAAGTAAATAAATCCAGACTTCCAACTTTGTTGTCCCAGAGTTTTAACTGTGCATTAACTCCTGCACAGGACGCATACAACACTTGGGAAAATTTACCTGCTGCAATGAAATCCCAAGAAGCCATATCAAACATTTTTCTGCCCAAGCGCTCTATAGCTTATCAAACTTTATCATCCACAAGCCTGTATATAGCTACATTAAATATGAGTGGAAAACAATACAGCCTTGTACTACAAACACAAATTTACCAGCAAAACAAAGTCAGCCATGGAGGGCTGACAGCTGGGTGAGTGATGTACGCTCGTATCCCAACCCCTTCCTCATGTCCCAGCTGCTGCAGATCAATATCCATTTGTGAGGCCCATTCTCGTCATCCACCCAAGAGCAACCCATTGTTTGAGCTGACTTCTGCAGCCCCAGTCCCACTCATACAGCTGGCGTCGCTTCTTTCTTCTATTTTTTTTTTTAATAGTGCAACTCAGGAATTTGTCCCTTGACTCTATTGTTGAGGCAGAAAAACAAGAAATCCATTATTACACATTTCCAGGCAGATCCAGCAAACATGAAGCCAGAGTTCATTTTCATGAGCAAGCTCATTGGCTGGATATGAGCAAAGTAATTCTGAACTAAATGTATACAGGAGTAGATACTCGGTTTCCAAAACTATCTCAACTGGCCCCAAATAAGAGGAGGCAGCAGATGAGTAAGTAAAATTGGGTACATTCCAAAACCAAGAATTTTTGTATGAGAGCCCCAGTGATGTTTTGTTTCCCCTGGCCATTTAATGCATTTGGCAAGCTTCAAACAGTTGAAATATTTTTCCAATGAGGTATGTGGATCTTAAAATAAAAATATTTCTTAAAGTGTAAAATTTTTTTATTACTTCATTGGAGTATGTCACTTACTCTCACATCATCACTTCTAGTATTAACAGAATTATATTTTATAGCTGGGTTCCTGCACTCTGCTGAAGCACAGAATGATACAAATGAACTGGTGACATTAAGCTTCACATTCAGAGTAATGGATGCAGTGGTCTGGAGCTGCACAGTGTCACAGGAGCTATTTCAGGAGTAATTTATAGTTAAGCTTTACAGAAAATAAATTTTTACCCTCTTTGCTGCTCACTTGTGCATGCAAACAGCTTCAGAGAAGGTATTTTTGGGCTTCTTAGAGTTAATGTTAAAATATTTGCTCTGAACAGTATTTTCAGGAGGAAAGGTTTTGGGGTAATTGGTCTCTGGAAAACCAGACCATGATTTCAGATATGAGAGGATGACACCATGATGAGCTTTCAGTCAATGGACTCTCTCCTTTACCTGGGCAGGGGTGACTGAGCAAGAGCTGAGGTTTCCAGCACCACACGTGAACCCACGATCCAGATCTTCTGCAGACCTTACCTTTGTAACATCTTTTTGTCCCCAAATAAATGCGCATAGTGCGTATACGTATTTTTCTCCTCTCCAGAGTCTGTTGTTAAGGCAGTTATTCTCTGAATTCATATGGCAACAAACCCAAAAGGTCACATATGCCAATGCACATCTCATCAAGAAAAGCACCCCCAAGAATGAACGACAGCCCAGTACCTGCAGCACCATTAACCTTGCAACAAGCACAGAGGTAGACTTCAGGTTTCCACTGCCACAGCAATCAGATTTAAACACAACCACACCAAAGGGGTGTTCTCTATAATGAACTCTGAAAGAAAACTCCAGGTAAAGGAAGCAGAACTCTGATATACTGAACTAACAGTTAAAAGCACACCAGGAGCAGGTAAGGCTTATTATATGTGACCTCTTCTCTCACAGAACCGACACAGAATTGCCATTAAACACAATCAAAACCAATCTTTTTTCCTTCCTTTAGACAGCCTTGCTAGTTGATGGGGGAGAACGCAGGGCAGTAGCTAACTGCAGGGCAGGAGGAACTTTCAAAGTGTTGATGTTTTTTTAAAAAAAAATCAGTAGAGCTGTGGCTGTCTTCAGCACTTTAAAAAATGTTTAAAAAATCAGGTCTCGACAGCACTTATCTGATGTGAAAAACAACACAAAAGTCAATAGCCATGTGAACTGGCAACATGCACTGTGGCTTCCATCTCTTCTACAAGGCAGCAGGAAAACAACAAATATGAGACTCTCAAGATTATTTTAACCACATTTCCTGTAGATTTTCTACCTAACAACTGAGTTGCAAAAACCAGACTTTCAAACAGCATCAAAAGTTAGTTCCAGATGTTTAAATGACTCCACCAGGAATCCAGAGATGGCAGGTTCAAGCTAAGCGATGGATACCAGGGTGGGACACTGATGCTCTGAAATCTTTCATGACTGGAGTATTTATGGAAGTCAAGTCTTTTTTCTTTAAAAGAAGAAATTAGAAGAAAGTTAACCCTGCAGCCCTTTTACTCTGAAGTACCCAGTGTTTAGTCTGAATCTACTCATCACCTGCTTGGAAAATTCTGCAGTTTAGCAATATGATGCAACTTGAATAATCACTGCATATCACAATGAGACAACAGAATTACAGACAAGGGAAGTTCTCCAGTCCTTGCACACATGCAGTCCCAGTAAAGCTTTATATACTGACCTGAAACTAATCCCAGTACCAGGATTTGACCAGTGGTCAGGGAAGGAAAATTAAACAAAGAAAGGGGATATGGACATTTTTATGATGGGCACTGTCAACCCTGAAGGTGAGATGTTAGCAAGCTGCCTTACAGGGAATTGAAAAAGTAGACCCTTGTACAGCGTTATCGCACACACCTTCTGCCCCTGAAAATCTGGTTCGATTTGAAAGGCAACTGGGGATTTAGCATAGGAAAAAAAAATTAAGAACAAATACACTTTCTGCCATTTCGGTCTCCAGTACAGAAAAGAATGAAGATTATTTTGCTGAGAACAATTTTCTAAGCCGCATTCCAGAAACAGCAAGAGGGTCAATAGACACACTGTCTTCTGGGTTTACACAGACAAAAAATGCAGCTCCTCAAGGCTGTTATGGTAGGAGTGATATGAATAACTGAAAAGGGCAGAAAAAAGCTTTGGCTGCTGTTCAGCCGATCCACACTAAGTGGAACAGTTCAACTTCTCTCAGCAGTCGCTCTTGTCCAGAATGGCAGAGTTTCCAGTCAAAACTTTGGTGTCGTTTTCTTTCTTCTTTCTTTTCTCCCATTCCCCCCTTCTTTTTTTTTTTTTTTTAAACCCAGACAGCATGTGAGATGCATCACTGCCAGGCCACTGCCTGCCAAAGTAGATCCGTCTTTGGTAAATCCAAGATCAGACTAAAATGCAAACACAAAAAATCACCCCTGCCCCCTCCTCTTCAACTACCCAACGCCTTCAAAATAACTTAATGATAAAGGCAGACTCAGAAACACTTCACCAATTTCAGGAATGCTTTCAATTGCTCACAGATTTTTCAGCTGCAGGCTCTGGTCCTCGCTCCGCAAGCTCACATTGCTGCTCTGTTGTGAGCGGGCACCAGCACCACCAGCAGCCGGGCGCCTCCTGGTAGCAGCAACACTGGCAGCGTTTGCAGAATCATTAATAACAGTGGGAATTCTGCCATGGACTTCAAAACAGGGCCAGGATTTCAGGCTTTGATTTACATAGCCTCCAAATCGAGCTCCATTGTTTACTATTCTACAATAACCAGCTTGGTCTCTCTAAACTGGCAAGCAGAAAAGGGTTTTGAAATTTGCTTTCCTGAAAGACAGTGGAATGGGGAGTGCAAAACAACAGAAAAAA
>NW_010174252.1:4513-11691 GCF_000695765.1 Mesitornis unicolor | reverse complement strand
CTGGCGTAGAGAGTCTAGGGAGCCCTTTGCCTTCCTCCCATGAGCTTCTTCTACCCATTGGGCCTGCCTCAGGGGAGGGAGGATATGGCTCCCAAGTATTCCATCCCTCACACTCCCTGATTGTTCTCAGCCTTAAAGGTCTTAAAGGTCTTTTCCAATCAAACAATTCTATGATTCTATGATTCTATGAAATGGCTGAACATCTGCCTGTTGATGGGAAGCAGTGAATTAATTCCTTATTTTGATTTGCTTGCATGTGGCATTTGCTTTGCTTTGCCTATTAAACTATCCTTATCTCAACCCACGAGCTGTGTTTCTTTTACCTTTCTGATTCTCTCCCCCATCCCACTGTGGGGGGAGAGCGATCGTCTGTGTGATGCTTAGTTGCCTACTGAAATTAAACCATGGTGTAAGCTATTATAGAATTTTTTCTTAGAAGAAAACAACTCTATTCATAAAGAATGTTCTCATGACAACTTTTTTGCATGACTTTTAGATAAAAGCAAGGCCACGTAGGTAGGGTAATCGCCAGTACCATGTGAGAGCTTTCTGCAGGGTCCTCTGTTACAATGAGCTGGCTGAGTTTATTCTGCATTCAAGAGATTTGTGCAACAAAACGCAGGTCTGAAGACCAAACTGCATGCAGCAGAGTGCAGCACAGCACAGCACAAACTTGGGCCTACTCAGGTTAACTGTTATGTGGATCACTGACTCCTCCATGTGTAACGGTCTCCTGGTCAGGATCACTACTCCCCCTTTCAAGAGCTTCAACACTCTCATGAAATTCTTTGCTGTCTCTTATGTTTTCTGATGCTGAAAAGGAACTAGTGTATTGCTGCCTCATAGAAGTCTGAAGTCCAAAATTTGTGTAGACATTGCATGGATCCAGAGTTCTTTTCAAGCCATATCCAAATGTCCCCATCTTGAGAGCTGAGTTAGAAACTTGATAAATATAGAAGCTTGCAATAGTTTTTGGTTTTCCTATTTTCAATTGAAGTAGGAAAAAAATTCTTCAATGTCTGTTCCCATTTTTTAGAAAAGAATAGAAATGAAGTTTTCTTTATATTTTTTACATTTTAAATTAGTTGCATCATTTGATCTAGTTCTTCTTCAGGTTGAGATTTATTTAAAATTATCTGAGTAGTATAATCTGAACAAATCACTGCATTTCAGACACTGACCATGGTGAGAAAGGGTTTAAGTGTATTCTCCTGTCTGACAGACTGATGATGCCTCACCCAATCCAAATATAAGGGAAGCATGAGTAAAGAGGTGAGAAAGAGAAATGCAAGTGTGGTTTAAGCAAGTCTGAGACAAGAGTCCAAAGGGCATTCAGGTCTGGCAAATGTTAACTGGTTTCTTAGGTTTTTGACTAAGTCAAGCCTCAGGAAAGGGCAAAGTGTTGACTGTAATATACCCACTATGGAGGTGACTTATTAAGACGTGCTTATTTCCCATTACCTCAGATTTCTCCTGTCCTGAGTGACCTATTTGGCAGATGGGGTCCAAGTCATTGACTGTTCTTATGGACATTTGATGGGGTGTGAGCATGAAAAGGGGGAATACTTTCTGTGTATATCTTAAGGGACAGGGGATTGTGGTCAATGAGGATGTATGAACCTCAGTGCTGGATGTAAAGATGGTTTAAGAATGTAGTATATGTTGTAAGTGTTGGCTAGAGGGGATTTGGGGAATGAGAAATAGAATGGGAACATAAAAAAAAGTATGTGATAGAAGGATCAAAGATTGTAATGCAGTGTGGGTTACATAAGGAAGTGGAAAGATTTGGGTAGGGTAGAGAAATGAAACAATCTATGAATGGGATGATCAGAGCTGTATCATATAATGTGGGACCAGAGTGTTGTAAGGGTCCTCAAACAAGAACTCACTCAAGGACATGATTTTTGTAACAACTGTGACTGATACATCCTAGTACACTGATACATCCTAGTACAGATACATCTTAGTACATTCTGAAGGACTACAGATAAATCACCTGAGACCAAGATAAGGGAGCTGAGGAAAAGGGTCCAGGAAAGACCATATATGGGAGAAAGACTCAGGGTTCATGGAAAGGACAGTAAGAGTGCCTCTTCAGAACCACAAGGGACCAACAGAGACCACCACAGGACCCCTTTGATGCAAGCACAGTTTGATCCGAGAATGATTCTGCAGATATTTAAATGTATTATATTTAAATTGCTACCAATCATTGTAACTCAGATTATGCAATCTTGAAACTTTTGTGTATATTTATGCCAAGAAAAGTGCCAGTAGTGGTGCATAGGATTTGGATTATTTTCCCCTTGCACCCAATGTCGAATAAAGAATGCCTGCTTCTTAATGCTACATTGGTTTTAAGAGGTTTATCTATTTCCGATTTCGGTGACAAGAGCAGGTCACAAATGGTATGAAATAAGAGGTGGAGATTGTGCGGAGTCTGGCTGAGATGGAGTTAATTTTCTTCATAGTAGCGTCTGTGTTGCTGTGCTTTCCATTTGTGGCTAAAACAGTGCTGGTGACAAACTAATGTTTCAGCCATTTCTGAGCAGTCTTTGCACAGCCTCAAGGCTTTATCTTCCCTCCCTCCCCCAGAGCTAGTAGGGTGGGGATGGGCAAGAGGTTGGGAGAGGGGTACAGCTGGGATAGCTGACCCAAACTGACTAATGGAATATTCTATACTATATGACATTATGCTCAGCAATAAAAGCTCAGGGAAAGAAGGGGGAAGTGGGGATGTTCACGGTTATGGCGTTTGTCTTCCCAAGCAGCCATGATGCATGCTGAGGTCCTGCATCCCAGGAAGTGTCTGGACATGTCCTGGCTGTTGAGCAGTAGTGAATAAAATCCTCTTTTTGCTTTGCTTGCATGTGCAGCTTTGACTTTCCTCATTAAATGATGATTATCTCAATCTGTGTATCTTTTAACTTTCCTTCTATTTTCTCCCCATCCTACAGGAGAGGAGACTGAGCAACAGGCAGGGTGGGTGTTTGGCTGCTGGACAGGGTCAACAAATCATGTACTCAATGCTAAAATTTCATGCTCAGATAAAGATTTGGGATGTCCCAACTGAACCAGTGTATCAGAAAGCATAGAGGCCTCTGCAATTTTTCTTCACAGCCTCTTTATCCTGCAGAATACAGTTGTTCTCAGTCTCTTTCAGTGAATCAGAAAAGCAGAAGCTTTTAGAAAAGCTGTGCATTTGAAAAATTAGTTCTGATTTTTCCCAAAAATTTTCCCTCCTTGAAGATTATGTAGAGGATCTTTTGTATCTTTTGTAATTCTCTAGTGAGCTAGTGGGGAAAAATATGACTGAAAGTTTTAAGGATTTTTCCTATGTTTGTGGACTGTGGCAAGGTCTGAAGACAATATTATTGTACTGGCAGAAGTGGGTGAAATGTTGTTTCCCATGTTCTTCTGGGTGTACAAAAACCATGTGGCATTAGCAGAATATGGTAAAAGAATGCACTTTACTTTTTAGCCTCTCTGAATTTTGGATCATGCCTGAAGAGAAAAGAAAGAAATAAAAAAAAATCCACTCTCCATCTCAAAAAATCATACTTGTTTGCCATTCTAAATTAGTGAACTGGGTCTGGCTAGGATGGAGTTAATTTTCTTCATTGCACCCCTTATGGTGCTCTGTTTTGGATTTCTAACCAAAACATTGTTGTTGATAAAAAAACACCAATGTTTTGGCTATTGTTGAGCAGTGCTTGCACAGCATCAAGACTTTCTCCCTCTCTCCCTCTTCCTCTCCAAAGCCAGTAGGCTGGGTGTGGGCAAGAGGCTGGGAGGAGACTCAGTTGGGACAGCTGACCTGAATTTACCAAAGGGTTATTCCATACCAAATGACATTGTGCTCAGCAATAAAAGCTCAGGGAAAGAAAGAGGAATTGGGGATGTTCATGATTATGGCATTTGCCTTCCCAAGTAACTGTTAGGCATGCTGAGGCCTTGCTTTCCAGGAAGTGGCTAGACATCTGCTTGCTGTTGAAATGTAGTGAATGAATGGGACAGAGTGTACCCTCAGCAAGTTTGATGACGATACAAAGCTGGGAGGAGTGGCTGTGCGGCCATTCAGTGAGAGCTGGACAGGCTGGAAGGTTGAGCAGGGAGAAACTTAATGGATTTCAACAAGGGCAAGTGTAGAGTACTGCATCTGGGGAAGAACAACCCCATGGAACAGTACAGGATGGGGACTGACCTGTTGGGGAGCAGCAGCTCAGGGGAAAAGGACCTGGGAGTCCTGGTGGAGAGCAGGCTGACCATGAGCCAGCAGTGTGCCCTCGCGGACAAGATGGCATCCTGGGGTGCATTAAGAAGAGTGCGGCCAGTAGGTTGAGGGAGGTTATCCTCCTCCTGTACTCTGTCCTGGTGAGGCCACATCTGGATACTGCGTCCAATTCAGTTCAAGGAGGACAAGGACCTACTGGAGAGAGTCCAGCCAAGAGCCACTAAGATGATGAGAGGACTGGAGCACCTCCCATATGAGGAGAGGCTGAGAGAACTGGGTCCGTTTAGCTTGGAAAAGAGGAGACTGAGGGGGAGTCTCATTAATGCTTATAAATATCTAAAGGGCAGGTATCAGAAGGATGGGACCAGACTCTTCTCGGTTGTGCCCAGTGACAGGACAAGGGGTCACAAACTAGAACACAGGAGGTTCAACATTAACATAAGGAGAAATTTCTTTACTGTGAGGATAACAGAGCACTGAAACAGGCTGTCCAGAGAGGTTGTGGAGTCTCCTTCTCTGGAGACATTCAAAACCCACCTGGATGTATTCCTGAGTGATCTTCTGTAGGTGACCCTGCTCTAGCAGGGAGGTTGGACTAGATGATCTTCAGAGGTCCCTTCCAACCCCTACCATTCTGTGATTCTGTGATTTCCTTATTTTGCTTTGCTTGCACATGCAGCTTTTGCTTTCTTTATTAAACTGTCTTTATCTTGATCTGTGAGTCTTCTCACCTTCCTTCTATTTTCTTCCCATCTTGTGGGAGAGGGGAGTGAGAGAGAGGCTGTGTGGGTGGTTTCGCTGCTGGTCTGTGTTGACTCACACCAGTTGCTTAAACTTTTTGTGTTGCTTACTCCTGTGGACTTCCACATATTTTATTGTAACAGTTGCTTGTTACATAGCTGACATCTTAATTTAGTTACACTGCATTCTACTTCTTGTGAAAACAATAGGAATATTTTCATTGCATTGAGTGAAAGCAGGATTTCCTCCTAAATCTGAGATAGTATGTTTTAATGTTATTTGTATCCTTGCATATATACTTATGCACACAAGAATAGTCGCATTCTACTGTGGAGTTTTTTTCAATCCAAACACATTGCTCAGCACAATGTTTATTTCCTCACTTCTTATTTAAATTACTGTGCAGACTCTATCTTCTCCTATCGTTTCCTTTTGAGTAGGTGGTATTAATTGGGTAGGTGGGCAATGAGTCGGTGGTTGTGATCTCCCCCTGCTGGAATTACCTTTTACCCACTTCTTTAATCTTGGCAGTTCCAAGTGGTTCTTCATGGTGTAGTAACCATATAAACAATTCATTTCTGTTTTTGACAAGATAAATCATAAGTAAATAATTAAATAGGATTAGGGCTTTACAGAAGACCTTTAGTAGCAACTGATTTCTCAATTATCAATTTCATTTTACATTTTACTCTTTTAATCAACATGGGTTTTACAACATTGAGATAAACAGGTGCAGAGGCTGGGTGAAGTGGAAATCCAGGGGAGATGACCTCAAGCTGACCCCAGGCTGAACAATTAATACTTTTCCATACCATAAACGTGACATTCACTATAAATTTTGGAGTTTTATGGGGATGGCCTTCTCCTTCCTCCGTCTTCCTCCTTCTTCCTCCTTCCTCCTTCTTCCCTCTTCCATGGCTGACATCTCAAGAGGGACTTGTTTACCATCCTACTTCTTAGGCCTACTCATCCACGATATTGGCTGAGTATAAGTCTCTGCATTTTATATTAATACTGTTATTAATATTATTCATTATTAGTAATTTATTAAATATATTTCTATTTCAACCCACGAAACTCCTTTCATTTGCCCGACCCCCTCCCTGGGTGGAGAGGAGTCATCGGGTGATAGAGCAACTGTATAAATCACAACAATTTATTTTGGAACCCAACGTGTTTTAATTTGGCATGTAAACATGATTTATTTGCTGCTTAGTGTGATTTATTTGGCACCCAATTCAAATTGCTTATCCAGGAGAACTGCAGACTTTTAACCCGGGTGTTTCAAAGGGTTGAAGCTTTATCAGATTTGACTGGATTTGTTAGAAGTACTCATTATTTTAGTTTACTAGTCGATGACCACAATATTGACTCATTGTCTCAAAGAGTTGTTACTAGTGTGGTAGGATGTTGTACCTTCCTTGTTTCTTGTTATGCTGGCTATCGGCTCTGGAGTCTGGGACAAGGTTATTGCATGGCTATACTGTTTAATGTTGACAGCAATAATGCTTCACTATCTCTATAATTGGTTTGTGTACGAGCATTATCTTTTAGAGACTGTTAGCAATTACATGCCTTTTTCATAGGCCAGTCAGACTGTAGAGAAGACATCTCCAGGATTCGTTAATCATTTAGTGGATTTTATTTATAATGATAGCTTTTCACAAAATCACAGAATCATTAGGGTTGGAAGATATCTCCAAGATCAAGTCAAATCATCAACCCAACACCACCATGCCCACTAAACCATGCCCTGAAGTGCTACATCCAGGCAATTCTTGAACACCTCCAGGGATGGCGACTCCATCATCTCCCTGGGCAGTCTGTTCCAGTGTTTGACCACTCTTTCAGTAAAGAATTTTTTCTTAATATCCAATCTAAACCTCCCCTGGCACAACTTGAGGCCATTTCCTCTTGTCCTGTCACTAGTTACATGGGAGAAGAGACCAACACCCACCTCTCTACAACCTGCTTTCAGGTAGTGTAGAGAGTGATAAGGTCTCCCCTCAGTCTCCTACAAACTAAACAATCCCAGCTCCCTCAGCCACTCCTCATAAGGCTTGTTCTCCAGACCATTCACCAGCTTAATTGTCCTTCTCTGGACAATATCCAGTGCCTCAATGTCCTTCTAGTAGTGAAGGACCCAAAACTGATCACAGTACTTGAGGTGCGGCCTCACCAGTGCCAAGTACAGGAGTACAAT
>NW_010174252.1:3397-4306 GCF_000695765.1 Mesitornis unicolor | reverse complement strand
CAGTTTAGTGTCATCTGCAAACTTACTGAGGAGCACTCATCCCCTCATCCAGATCATTCATAAAGATGTTAAACAGAACTAGCCCCAAAACTGAGCTCTGAGGAACACCGCTTGTGACTGACCACCAACTGGATTTAGTTCTGTTCACCACAACTCTCTGTGCTTGGCCATCTAGCCAGTTTTTAACCCAGTGAAGAGTAAACCTGTCCAAGGAGCAGCCAGCTTCTTCAGGAGTATGCTATGGGAGACTGTGTCAAAGGCTTTACTACAGTCCAAGTAGACAACATTCACAGCCTTTCCTTCGTCCACTAGGAAGGTCACCTGATCATAGGAGATCAGGTTGGTCAAGCAGGACCTGCCCTTCCTGAACCCATGCTGGCTGGGCCTGATCCCCTGGTTGTCCTGCATGTGCCGTGTGAGTGTACTCAAGATGAATCGCTCCATAATCTTCCCTGGTACTGAGGTTAGAATGCCATGGATTTGGGGGTTTATTCTGTTCTCCATCTCTGTCTTCCATCTCAGCAGGCTGAATATCTTGAGGATAGCTGGTCTGACTATTAAAGGCTGAGGCAAAGAAGGCATTAAGTACCTCAGCCTTTTCCTCATCCTTGGTGGCAATGTTCCCGTCTGCATCCACTAAAGGGTGGAGATTCTCCTTGGCTCTCTTTTTGTTGTTAATGTACTTGTAAAAACATTTTTTGTTATCTCTTATGACAGTGGCCTGATTGAGTTCTCACTGGGCTTTTGCTTTTCTATTTTCTCTCTGCATGATCCAACAAGATACTTGTATTCTTCTTGTGTTGCCTGCCCCTTCTTCCAGAAGTGATATACTCTCCTTTTTTTCCTGAGTTCCAGAAAAAGCTCCCTGATCAGCCAGGCCAGTTGTCTTCCCTGCCGGTTCGCCTTATG
>NW_010174252.1:0-3328 GCF_000695765.1 Mesitornis unicolor | reverse complement strand
CCTTCAGGACTGTTTCCCAAGGGACTGTCTTGACCAGTGTCCTGAACAGGCCAAAGTCTGCCCTCTGGAAGTCCATGGCAGTGGTTTTGCTGACCCCCCACTTTACTTCACCAAGAATCGAGAACTTTATCATTTCATGGTTGCTAAGCCCAAGCCAGCCTCTGACCACCACATCTCCCACCAGTCCTTATCTGTTTGTTAACAGCAAGTCAAGTGAGGCACTTCCCATGGTAGGCTCACTTACCAGCTGTGTCAGGCAGTTATCTTCCATGCGTTCCAGGAACCTCCTCTCTGCTGAGTTGTATTTCCAGCAGACATCTGGTAAGTTGAAGTCCCCCTACAAGAACAAGGGCTAGCAATTGTGATTCTTCTAGCTCTTGTAGAATGCTTCATCTGCCTCTTCATTCCGGTTGGGTGGTTTATAACAGACTCCCAGCAGGATATCAACCTCATTAGCCTTTCCTCTCATCCTTACCCATAAGCACACGACCTTGTCACCACAATTGTTGAGGTCTACGCAATCAAAACACTCCCTAATATACAAAGCCACCCCACCACCTCTCCTTCCTTGCCTATCCCTTCTGAAGAGCTTGTAGCCATCCATTGCAGCACTCCAGTTGTGAGAGTCATTCCACCTTGTTTCTGTGATGGCAACTAGGTCATAGCTATCCTGCTGCACAATGGTTTCCAGCTCCTCCTGTTTATTGTCCATACTGTGTGCATTGGTGTAGATGCACTTGAGTTGACTTATCGATTTCACTCCCAACACTGGCATGCCACCCCTTCGCTCATCTCTAGAGAGCCTGGTATTATCCCCTTCCCCCTTCGAACCTAGTTTAAAGACTTCTAATTGAACCCTGCCAACTCATGTGCAAGGATCCTTTTACCCCTTTGAGAAAGTTTAATTCCATCGGCTGCCAGAAGGCTCAGTGTTGTGTAAATCTCTCCAAGATCAACAAAACCAAAATACCACTGATGGCACCATCCTCTGAGCCATGCGTTAATCAGGTGTTTATTCTAGTTCCCATCAGTATTCTTAACTGCCACTGAAGGGATTGAGGAAAACACTACATGTGTTCCCGATCCTTCAACCAATCATCCCAGTGCCCTGAAGTCCCTCTTGACTGCTTTTGCACTCCGCTGCTCAACCTCATCACTACCAGCCTGAACAGCTAACAGCAGATAATAATCAGAGGGCCGTACCAGCAGACCAGGGAGTTTCCGTGTACCATCTCTAACCCGGGCCCCAGGGAGGCAGCAGACTTCCCTGTGGGATGGGTCTGGTCGGCATATTGGACCCTCTGTTCCCCTCAGAAGGGAATCACCTACAACAATTACCCTCCTTTTTTTCTTGACTGGGGCAGTCGTAATACATGAGGCAGACCGACTGACCCTAGGCAAACCCCTGGATGGGCCTTCTTCTACATCCTCATTTTCCTGGCCCTCAAGTTCCAGAGCCCCAAATCTATTGCGTAAGGGCAACTGGGAAGGTGAGAGAGGCCAAGGCGGGATTTGCCTGCTGCCCCAAGCAGAGTCCTGGATGGGCCTTCTTCTACATCCTCATTTTCCTGGCCCTCAAGTTCCAGAGCCCCAAATCTATTGCGTAAGGGCAACTGGGAAGGTGAGAGAGGCCAAGGCGGGATTTGCCTGCTGCCCCAAGCAGAGTCCTGCTTCCATTCCCCTCCATCTCTTAGGTCCCCTCCTTCTGCTTGGTGGCAAGAGGGTAGGAGATCCTGTGTTTCTTGTGGAGCCTCTGTCTCCTCCCTTTGCCTCAGGGATCAATCTCCCTCTCACACTCCCTGATACTCCTACACCTTTTCACCTCCTCTTTTAGCTCAGCCACTAGGTTGAGCAGATCATTCACCTGGTCACACCTCACACAGGTGTTGTCACTGCTGAACTCTTGTACAAGTGACAAACTTGGGTACTCCCTGCAGCCAGAGACCTGGACAGGTACATCTTTGTACGGGAGATCTGTCTGAGTCGCCACACTCCTCCTGGTGCTGACCTTTGAACGTGTGGTGACCGTTTCTGTTCCTCTTCTGGGAGGGGTGATGGCCACTGGTGGAATTTGCCTCTAGAGCTAGGAGAGGGATTGAGCCCTCCCTGTCCGAACTACCGTGCAAACTGCCATGCCACGCCACGCCACGCCCTTCTGACGTGCCAAGCACTGTTTGCCTGTCCTGGTCTCTTGAGCTCCCTGGGGGCTGCTTTTCTACATGAGGGGGTTAGTCACTCTTGTCCCCGCCCACAGTGAGTCAGAGCTGACTGTCTTCAGATCACGTTTCCCTCTCTGGAGGGATGGAGGGGCTGGGGCACCCTCTCTGTCTCTGTGCTTATTGTCTTCCAGGTTTTTCCATGGATTTGTTGGTTTTCCCACTTAGGAAGGGTCCCCATCGGAATCCTCTGCTCTGGAGCCCTTCACCTCGGTTTGTTTTGTTTTGCCTGGTCAGGCTCTCACGGGCAGACATTTCTTGGTGGCCCTTTCTTTTCCCTTGAGACTAATTTCAACAGTTTTGGGGAATTTAGAGTACCCTTGCAATGTTTTAATCATTATGATCATATTGTCAGGCATATTGAATATTTTTCAGTTTGTGGTCTTGCTTAGAGGGAAATATTGGTATACATGAAGGTTTTTTACAGGGGTTCTTCTGTGCCTTAAGGGAACCTGCCTCTGCCCCTACCATGAGCACAGTAGCTGCCTCCACCCCCATCACAGGCACTACAGCTTCTTTGGCCACTATGACAAGCACTGCAGCTGGTCTAGGGAATAAAATCAGTGTCATTATCAGTCTCCCCTGCATAGAAGAGGAAACATATAATGAGAGCAGGGCCATCACATGAGGAAGACATAGTCACTCGCTCCCTAAACATAAGTGAGCTGCAAGATACACAAAAAGATTATGGCCGTCGTGAAGGCGAGCAAATTATTAACTGACTTCTCCCATGCTGGGATAATGAAGCTGATGGTTTCGAGTTAGAAAGCACAGAATTCAAGCAGTTGGGATCACTGGCTAAAGAAGTGGGTATTGACAGAAGTATTTCAGAAGAGCTATGCCCCACCAGTCTCTGGAAGCGTCTCCTGTGAAGTGTGAAGCAAAGGTATCCCTTTAGGGATGATATGGTGTACTGCCCAAGTAAGTGGACAACCTTTCAGAGAGGTATTTGGAATCTGAGGGATTCAGTTGTGCAGGACCTGTTTTTTGCTGACCTGAACGACACACTGACGAAAGGCAAAGGCAGGGACTGGGAGAAGGAAGATCCACCCACTGTAAGTGATGATCAGGTTCAAGGCCATCTTGTCTTGGTTTGAGCTAAATAGAACTAA
>NW_010174251.1:0-9617 GCF_000695765.1 Mesitornis unicolor | reverse complement strand
TAACGTTCTGTGATTCTGTGATTCTTATGAAAGTTGAACAGAACTCCCCAGATGCTCAGATGCAATAGATATTATAGCAGACCAAACACCATTTATCATGAATTACCAAACTGTAGAATAATGGTATACATCCCTTAACAGGAGACCTAAGAAAGACAAAAGTGGAATTAGACACTTGACACATATGTGTACAAAAAGAGAACACGTGTGTGAAAAATTAAATAAAAATTCATATTTATACTCTGCATGAAATTCAGAAGGCCCTGAACCCAGATTAGGTAATGTTCACTTTAGCATCATGGCAGATACAATAACTAGGCAATAAGGAAAGAGTTATACCTTGAGCACATGCAACCTGTTAGTCTGTGACATCTGCCAGCACGTGGAGAACCTTCCAGTAAGGCTGGCTGTGAGCTGCAGCCATGGCAGCAGAAAGGCATCAGGTGCCGTAACAGCTCATGCCAATCAGCACCAGCTGCTAGCAGCCCCACTTCTACTGGACATCCCTGAGATTCAAAATGTCACTAACACACTGATGTTTTGGCTATTGCTGAACAGTGCTTGTACAACATTAAGGTTTTCTGTTTTGTTTTGTTTTGTTTTTCCTCTCTGCCTCCTCAGTCAGTAGTCTGATTGGAGACAAGAGATTGGCAGAGAACACAGCTGAGACAGCTGACCTGTACTGACCAAAGAGTTGTCCCCATACCGTATGACATCGTGTTCAGCCATAAAATCTTGGAGAAAGAAGGAGAAAGATGGATGCTTGTAGTTATGGATTTTGTGTTCTCAAGCAACTGTTATGCATGCTGATGACCTGCTCTCCAAGAACTGGCTGGACATCTGCCTACTGATGGAAAGTGTTGAATAAATTATTTCTTTTGCTCTGCTTGCACACAGAGCGATGATTTGCCTGTAAAACTGCCTTTATCTCAAGCCACAGATGTTTATCTTTTACACTTGCAATACTGACCACATCCCACTGAGGGGGAGTCAGCAAGAAACTGGGTGGGAGTTTAGCTCCTGGCTGGAGACAACCCACCACAGAGAAAAAGGTTTGGTTGAATATAGAGTTCAATGTACAACCACCTGTGTCAATAACACATTTCTATAACTCTAACTCTGCTTTGCTGACTTCTGTCTGACACAGAAAAGTAAATTTTGCGAAGTACAGAATTTTATTTTCTAAAAAGAGAGCATGCCATTGCCCTTTTCTCTTGCAAGTCAACATTGGTGTAATTTTGGTTATGTCTCTGAAAACTGTCTTACCAAGTACACAGTATTTAATGTCAACAACTGCAAAAGTACCACTCTACAATGATTTCTGTTTTTCTTCCTTCACAGTTACGACTATTACACTGTGCATGATCCTTTGTTTTATTTAGTCTTCCAAATGGAACAAAAATAACCAGTCTAATATTTGCTGTTAAAGGTAATAGTAATCTTTCTGAAAGGCAGAAGTAATTTGTGGAATAAAATGTCTCATGCTTATTAGTTTTACCAAGAGGGAATGAATCAGAACAATTTTCCTCCTGTACTTGTCTTTTAGAGCCTGAATAAAGCCTTAGTTTTAATATTGTTCTGATTTGGAAACATGAAAAGTTGACAGTTGCCTGAACTCTTCAGAAAAGACATCTTTACGATAAGTACAGGTAATCACATAAACTGTAGTCTTTGAGAACAAGATTAAATCTAATGCCTGACTATTTAGGCCTTATGTACATTTGGTTTTAGATGTTTCATTCTCTGAGCTCTAATAGCTCTTCAGGAGATTCAAATTTCTTAAAATACAAAAATAAACAGGAACACATAAAGAAGATAAGAGACACTGTGGTTTGTTTACAAGAATCAAGAGCATATTATCAATTAGGAGGAGTAGCAATGACCCCAGTTGAGAAAAGTTGCACGTCAGCTACTACTGGTATACTGCAGGTTTACACTTACATGCAAAATACCTGCTGAGGCAAGTGCTTTGTTTTGTTCTTCTAAATAAGAAATTGCCAACATCTTCATTCTTATAACTGACAAATGGTGTATATTATTGACACTTGTACAGTTATTTAATCTGATGTTTGTTAAATTATATACCTTGATAATAATGCTTAAATTATATTACAAAAACAAACCAACCAACCTCGCAATATTGATATCCTCCTTTTTTAAAATGTCTGTGAAATTCCATATGACGTTATAGAATCATAGAATGGTTAGAGTTGGAAGTGACCTTAAAGTTCATGTAGTTCCAACCACCCTGCCATGGACAGGGACACCTCCCACTACAGCAGGTTGCTCAAAGCTCTGTCCAACCTTGCCTTGAACACTTCCAGGGAGGGGGCATCCACAACTTCCCTGAGCAACCTGTTACAACGTCTCACCACCCTCACAGTAAAAAATTTCTTCCTAATATCTAGTCTAAATCTACTTATGAGTGTAAAAAAATTATAATGAGTGAACAAGTTTAAATGGAAGAAAACTTGGGAGGTTAGGACAAGATTAGACTGAGGTAAAGTTTTTCAGGTTATGCACCAGATGATTAAACCAGGTAACACCGAATGCTGAGGGAAAATAGAAGCTGTAGGTGGTACCAAAAACATCATGTTCTACTATCTTCGAGTACACTAAAAGACTTAGTATTTTAAATAACCTTTCAGCATTAATATTATAGATATTCATTTATGGAACTAACTGAAACTGTACACAGAATACTTATTCCAACTGCTTGACTTACTGTTACAGATCCCTACCAAATATAGGAGAGTGATTATTTTGTCCTTCTCATTCTATTCTTTCTCAGGTATCCCTGCGATGTCATGCATTTGCCTGGATTTATTTATAAATCCTTTGCTATATAAGTAAATGCGTATAATGTACAGAGTGAAAAGACAAAGATATGATATAGCTGTGAACTTGGAATATTTATGTTCTGTAGGTTGAGAGAGGAGCTGAGAGGTCAATTCCATTCATTTTGGAGAAGCGTGTAGAAGAACTTAAATAAAGTGCAGATGTCATAATTACGCCACATAATTTATTTCCTATGTTACTAATTCATGTCTCTTTAATTTTGTGAATTTAAAAATTTTGAAACTCAGTAGTGTAAGAATAGATTTACATTATGATTAACTCAGCTTTAATCGTGCAAATAAATTATGCCTTCATTTATTTTTAGATTATTCTTGGATTAGTATTCAATATTTAGAAGTTTATTTATATTTAAAATATAGTTTTAACACTTCAGTCAAATTAGCATCTCTCCTTATGATAATGTTGGTCACTGGATGCATTAGTCTGAGACTGTGTGGTAGGCAGTGCAGCTAAAATTTTGTTCTGCAGACACAGTTTGATTTGCTGCTTTACTGGGAGACATTCAGGATCCTTTGCTGTGGAAATGCTCAGCTTAAATTATAAAGGTAGGACCAAAATGCATTTTGTGACTATATTAAATAAAAAAACAAAAGGAAGTCTAAGGAAAATACTGGACTGATACTTCATGAAAATGGTTGCCTGGCAAATATGGATGCAGAATATGTGAAGGCATTCTTTTTTTTTTCTTTTCTTGCTACAGTTGTTAATACTAATGATAGATTTTGAGCTGTTGGCCTAAACTCAGATGGAAAACCATGTCTACAGGAACAGTGACTTTCCATTTGTGAACCCTGAAATTGTAAGACTAGTTGTATCAGTTGAATGTTCATAAGTCCTTGGAGCCTGGCATGATTCATCCCAGAGAAGCGAAGGAGCAAGCAGATGTTACAGTAGATCCCCTCTGAACCATCTGCCAAATGTCCTAGGAGCCTGGGGAGATCTCCACTGACTGAAAACTAGCCAAAGTTCTTACAGTTTACAAGAAGGGCATGAGGGAAGATCCAGGGAACTATAGATCTGTTAGTCTAACCCCAACACCTGGAAAATTTATGGTGACCACACTGAATGCTACTGAAAAATGTTTCAAGAACATAGCAGTCATCAGAAACAGTCAGCATGGTTTCACAACGGGAAAGTCTTGCCTAACTATTTTGGTATCCTCCTGTGATAAGGTCACATGCCTGGTGGATGTAGTTTTTCTCAATTTTAGTAAGTCTTTTGATACTTTCCCTCACAATATCCTTCTGGGCTGGTTGCCCAACTGTGAGATGAACAGGTACATGGTGCACTAGGTGACAAACTGGCTGAATGGCAGAGCTCAAAGGGTTGTCATGAATGAGGCAACACCAGGTTGGCAGGCAGTCACTAACAATGTTCCTCAGGGGTCAATGGTAGGGTCAGTTCTGTTCAATGTTTTTATTGATGATCTGAATGGTGGAGTTTAATGCACCCCTAGTAAATTTGCTGACAATACTAAAGTGGGAGGTGCTGTTAACTCTTTTGAGGGACAAGAGGCATTACAGAGGGATCTAGATAGATTGGAGCATTGGGCAATGATCAGTAGGATGAGATTTAACAAGAACAAATGCCAGATTCTGTACCTGGGACAGAGTAATACCAGACCCAAGTATTAAGAGAAGAGTGGGTGGACATCAGTCCTGCAGAAAAGAATCTAGAGGTGCTGGTTGACAGCAGGCTTAATGTGAGTCAGCAGTGTGCACTGGTACCCAAGAGGGCAAACCGCATCCTGAGGTGGATCAAACACAGCACAACCAGTCAGTCAAAAGAGTATTTAGCATTGGTACAACCTCATCTTGAATTCCATGTACAGTTCTGAGCCTCACAGTTTAAGAAAGCTGTTAAGGTCCTTGTATATATCCAGAAGAGGTCAGCAAAGCTGGTGAAGGACTGGAAGGCATGTTCTCTGAGGAGCAGGTGAGGACTCTGGTTTTGTCTAGTTTGGAGGGAAGGAGGTTGAGGGGAAACCTCATTGCTCTCCATAGCTTCCTAAGGAGGGCTACTAGAGAAAGAGATGCTGATTTCTTCTTTGGAGCCAGTGACAGGACAAGTGTGAATGGTTCAGAGCAGCATCAGGAAAGGTTCAGACTTGACATTAGGAAGTACTTCTTTACCAAGAAGGTGGTCAAACACTGGAACAGGCTCCCTAAAGAGGTAGTGGATGCCCCATGCCTGTCAGTGTCTTAAAAAGAGGTATTTGGACAATCCTCATAATATACTTTAACTTTTGGTCAGCCCTGAAGTAGTCAGCTAATTGGACTTGATGATCATTGTAAATTCTTTCCAACTGTTCTGCTCTGCTCTGCTCCGCTCTATTCTATTCTATTCTATTCTAGTCTAGTCTAGTCTATTCTATTATATTCTGTTCTATTCTATTCTGTTCCGTTCCACTCCACTCCACTCCACTCCATAAAATCATAGAATTGTTGAAGCTGAATGAGACTTCTTCATATTGTCTAATCCAACCTCCTTACTCAAAGCAGAGTCAAAATTAAGTGTTCACTGCTACCAATTAATAACATTCTTAACAAAATTGAAATGATCTTATCTTTAAAGAAGAAAATTCATGTTCCTGAAATGATCCCTGGTAAAATATGCGATAAAAACAATTGAAAGCTTTTTAAAATGTATCCTTATGAAACTTAGACTGTGTAATGTTGAGATTTTCATGGAGAGTAAGTACATGAATGCGGCAATTGAGAGACGGGACGCAGCTTGATGCAAGCAAAATGTCGGTTTATTGTGTGCAGTCCCTTCCTTATATATGCTTACATTGGCTGCGTATTTTAAACTGATTGGTTCATTTGCGCACGGCTGCATTTGATTGGTCAGTGATGCACTGTTACACTAACAAACACCTCTTGCATTTCAGACACAGCCCCTGAGGCCTTTCTCAGCTGGGTGCCTGGAACTTGCTTTTCTCAGGATTGAAATTCCTGTTTTTCAGGTCCTTGTTTACCCCTTTTATGGTCATGACTTGAGCAGTACTCAGGGTCCTGCTCCCCAGGCCCTGTCCTACACATGAAACTGAATCACAAGAGGTATTGTATTTGCTAGAAGGCCGAACAATTCACCTGTGAGTTGTATATAGCCCAAGAAGTAGTTTTTTAAAAAATAGAAAGAAATAGGAGACACTAGAGTGAAGTAATAAAATGATTTTTTTGTTTGTTTGTTTTTATGGAAGGACTGTTATGCTGTAAAGGAACTGAAGCCATAAATGACCTATAACATTATCAAACATTACCAAACAATTCTCAAAGGAATTACATCTTGTGAGCCACAAGTAGCTATAGTAGCTAAAGCACAGAACCTTCAGTCACTATTTTCCTTGATACTGGAACATTTCTGAATTTTGAAGAATTTAAATTTGTTTATGGTTAAAAGAAATCTAATCAAAGTGGAGGATCGTAGAGTATTTCAGGTAGAAAGTACCTCTGGAACTCATCTAATCTTTAATGGTTGATCTGGCTATCCTTTCCTTTTTTCACCCCAATATGTCCTTAAATTTATTCCCGTAACAAAATGAATTTTTTGAGTGGTAGTACTGTACTATATAATGCCATGTTTTAAACTTTAAGTATAATTCTACCATTCAAAATATACTCTGCAATTTTAAAGCTGTACATTTTATGCTTAGAAAAGGCCTCATAAAAACACACTACTCCCTTTCCCTTCTTAAGTAGAATCAAATCCATCAATAACCTGCAGAGGCAGGTGCTTGTTTTAAAATCACAGACTGTCCTTGCACCCTTCTACCATCCTGTCCACATGCTTGACTCTCTTCTTGTTGGAAAATTTGTTGAAGTATCTGAACTCAATTGTATTTATTCCAACTTAAGATGATTGTCTGATGTGTGCTTATTTATAATAACCTAAGAGAAAAAATGAGAATGTTCTAAATTACTATTCTTTCTTACTATGTATGCATGCACACAATATTCCAGCAAAGTTCCAAAAATAGAATAATGCTATTAGCTTTCTGGAAATTCATACAAAAGAAATCAATACATTTTATGTTCTGATACTACAATTATGAAATATTTTGTTCTAGTAAGACTATTGAATTTTCCTCTTTAGATGTTTTTTGCATATCATACCTCACTCCTTGGAACAGGGAGAACCCTGAAAATATGATGTAGTCAGAGAGAAAGATTATTAAAAATAGTGGAGTACATTAGAAGACAGAGTATGTAAAAAGACAATAGAGTTGGGAAATTTAAATGAAAAAAACCAACCACCAAAAAACCAAGAGGCTTCAAAACAAAATTTCCAAAACATCACGGCCAAAGTCCTGCTTAAGAAGGATTGCTATGGTTGTCAAAGTACACCAAATTAATAAACAAAAAGTTCAAGCTATTTCAAATCTTTCCAACCTAAGCCTTTAAGAAGATATTGTAGCTTTGTAATAATGTCATTGTTGGTGAGATATTATCAAGCAACATGTGCTCAATGGTGCACTTGAATTCATGTCTTTTCAGTGATGTTGCACTCCTCATTTTATTCCTCATATTTTGGTCAGATCCTTATAATTTACTTGAAAATATATTTCAAATTATCTATGGTTTTATATTGTTCATACACAGTAATACGCTTAGCATGTAACACATTGATGAAACCATGGTTTAGAAATTTACTTGAAAAGAAAAAAGCATATGGTTATCAAGCATCAAAGTTTTAAAACATGCTAATTAAAATGCATGGAGAAGCATGACCTTATAAAATAAAGCCTTTATGCCCTTCATGAGTCATAGCCATTGATAAATTCTGATATAGATGCAGAACTACTGTTTGCCTGAAGAGTATATCAGAGTAACAGATCAAAAGGAAGAATACAATTGGGTTCTGAAAACCATCAAAACAAGGTTAAATTAATAAACTATGATGAAGAAATGTAGGAAAATTGCAGCTGCCAATGATTCATACTTAAAATGTTAATATTTTAACATGTGAATGTATAAACATTTATCTACTTAAGTAAATGTCTGACCTAGAACAGGAGAGTGTCAGAAGCAGTCTTTTTCTATATATACCTACCAGTATTTTTAAGCTCCTTTTAGTATCAATCTATTTGCTCTGTAGATGACACCAAACTAAGTGAGAGTGTTGATCTGCTTAAGGGTAGGAAGGCTCTGCAGAGGCACCTGGATAGGCTGAATCAATGGGCTGAGGTCAACTGTATTAGGTTCAACAAGGCCAAGTGCTGGGTCCAACACTTCAGTCACAATAACCCAATGCAGTGCTACAGGCTTGGAGACGAGTGGCTGGAAAGCTGCCAGGTAGAAAAGGACCTGGGAGTGCTGTTTGAAAGTTGACTGAACATGAGCCAGCAGTGTGCCCAGGTGGTCAAGAAGGCCAACAGTATCCTGGCTTGGATCAGAAATAGGGTGGCCAGCAGGACTGGGCAAGTGATTTTGCCCTTGTTCTTGGCACTGATGAGGTCACACCTTGAGTACTATGTTCAGTTTCGTGCTCCTCACTACAAGGACGTAGAGGCACTGGACCATGTCCAGAGAAGGGCAATGAAGGTGGTGAAGGTTCTGGCGAACAAGCCTTACGAGGAGCAGCTGAAGGAGCTGCGGTTGTTTACTTTGAAGAAAAGGAGACTGAGGGGAGACCTTATCACTCTCTACAATTACCTGAAAGGAGCTTGTAGATAGGTGGGTGCTAGTCTCTTCTTCAATGTGTTTAGTGACAAGGCAAGAGGAAATGGCCTCGGGTTGCACCACAGGATGTTTAGATTGGATATTAGGAAAAATTTCTTTACTGTGGAAGAGTGGTGAAACACTGGAACAGGCTGCCCAGGTCGGTGGTGGAGTCACCATCCCTGGAGATGTTCAAGAAGCGTGTGAATGTGACACTTCAGGACATGTTAGTGGGCATGGTGGTGTTAGGTTGATGGTTAGACTTGATGATCGTAGAGGTCTCTTCCAACCATAATGATTCTGTGATTAATGACAGGGATTAAATAACCAAAGATAATATTGTTTACAATCAATACAAAGAAGTTAGCTTTATATATAAGTATTGTGTCTCCCACACATTCTTCAAGTACGTTGTGAATTCAATTTTTTTACTTTTATATAATCAGGGAAGTCATATTTTATTTCTTTTTCAATTATCTTCTTCATTCTGATCGATTTGACTATTAATTTCTTCTGTATATAAAGGAAATTAAGGTACTTATCTTTAAAAACAGATTAATTATTCCTAAAGCTAAACTAATTTAATTCTTTAATCTATATCTACATTGATTTTTACATCTTTTTCTGTGTGAAAGTACTTGAAATATCTCAGGTCTTCATTGGAAGAATAACTTTGTGCTACGATCTACTAAATACATGTTTCTGTGAAGCATTTATGTTTAGTGGTACATTGGACACATATTCTCCAAAAACAGTTGTTTAATAAAGACATTGTTTAATCTATAAAAGATTATTTACATCTATGAAAAGCTATAAAAGATAATTTACAGCTATGAAATTAAGAGTGATTTCAGTTCAGTGCCTAGAATATAAATAATTGGTATGAGGCATGCCATTTTAAAGTATCAATGGAAATAAAGTCTAGCACAAGGATGCATCACACAGAAATGAACCAATGGAACAATTATTGTGGCTTTCTAGACCATACTGTCTCTTATTTTGTATTATTTCTGTCATCCTACATTTCCAAGATTCCTAGATGCTCAGTTGTCCTTGCTTAAGATCTGATTCTGTCGTGGTTTAGGCCCAGTGCATAAC
>NW_010174250.1:0-16887 GCF_000695765.1 Mesitornis unicolor | reverse complement strand
GCTGCAAGCGCACGTTGTCAGCTCATGTTGACTTTTTCATTGACCGACACCCACAAGTCCTCCTCCTTGGGCCTGCTCTTGAGCCATTCTCTGCCCAACCTATATTTGTGCTTGAGATTGCCCCTACCCAGGTTCAGGACCTTGCACTTGGCCCTGTTGAACTTGATGAGGCTGGCATGGGCCTACTTGTCCAGGTCCCCCTGGATGGCATCCCTTCCTTCCAACGTGTGTTCAAGCTTGTGGGTGCCATTCAGGTGAATTGCTTGATGAGCTGCCAGGTGCAGCAATGACTGCTTGGATCCCAGCCCCATATCTTTAAATATGAGCAACTTGAGTCGATTTTGATGTCAGTGAATCCAACATGGGGATTGCAATTTTGGTCAAAATAAGTGGCTCACAAAATATTAAAATGTAACATTCACTGCTGTTCTTGCTACTGATACAAAGTGAAGCAGTCAGAATCCTGGACAGAAAGATAAAGGAGCAATGGAATTGCAGAACTTGGAATATTAAGGCACTGCTTTCGCCTTTTTTTATACTTTTGCAATACACGAGTGTGTTTCTGTCATCCGACTTGCACAGGAAGTCCAAGGACATTTCCATTCCTCCAGTCCCTCCTGTAGAGTATGACATGGCTAAAACTTCCCAAGTGCCTGGTTGCCTGGACATTAAGGCCGATGCTTCGTGGTCGGGTGGCCTTTCAGAGGTGGCTCTGCTGATGAGGAAAATAGAGAAGGGAAAGCAACAACTGGAATAGTTGCTCGTGGGCTGCCCCATCTCAGCATCGCTGTGATTGCTGCCATGTTACAGCAACACAAACGCCCGGAGCCCAGCCGGGAGGGAAAAGCTGCTCAATCCGTTTGTGTGAGAGAGCAAGGGAAGAAAGATACATGAAACAGAAGAAAAAAAGGGCCCTGATATGATGAAGCAGCTTAAAGTCGGTATGTTTTTCCTCTCAGTGAAAATTCTGTTGTTAATAGCAGCTGTGTGAGAATGTTTATTATTATAAGTTGAGTTTTGCAGACCACATAAGATGTCTGCAGTATTTACCAGCTGAGCTTCTTGATTTGTCATCTGCAGTAATCTCTACGTGGTTAATTTATCCACTTTAAGATTGAAATGCTTAAACTGGACTATCTTCTACTACCCAGCAAATTGAGCGTATTATTTTGTGCCAAGACAGAAAATAAAGCAAGATTTTAAAAGCCTTATAGAGTTATGCTGTAATTAGTTTCAGCTTCCCCTGCATATTAATTTTCTCCTGTTCCTTTATGTAGTTTGCAAAATGTCTTCAGAACACGATGGCACAATCAGTTAAGTACCTCTCAGAACTTACACACTAAACTGCATTTGCTCTAACAACTATTATAAAGCAGCCGGCAAAACAAATCCTCTGTTATTCTGTACAGTGCAGCTTATCAATGCAAACAGTTTAATATTTATGCTAAGAGGATTGTCACAAGTAGCTTCTGTTCCTTTAATTCTTGTTTTAAATAAATAATGAGAACATTTAAACACATTACTCTTCCCAGGGCCCTGAGGTCGGCTAATCTTATTATTTATGAAGTGATGTGCTACATAATAGTACTTAGTGCATGTTAACAGATGCTATTATCAGGGGCTGATGTGGAGAGCCGAAGATATATTGGAATGTTACGTGTTAATACTGTCCTGGTAGCGTAATGTACGATGGATTGAGTGCCCAGGATGCTGCTGCGGCAATTAACCACACACCAACATGGGTGTAAAGCTGAAGTATGTTTTCTCATGGGGATTACACTGCCATTAATAACTCCCAAGAGAAGAAGACATCTTTCGTTTGGGAGGAGTCTCTTCCAGAAGGCCAATGGTGTAGACAAGGAAGTTGTGCTTGTCCGTGTTCTTAGAGTTCATTTTACAGAGATGAAAGGCACTTACTTATATGTTTAAAACACCTTTAACATTGCTACAACAATTATATGCTTTATAGAATGTGATTTTTTTTAAAATGTCTTATAAGAGATAAAAGTGTATTTCTACAATTTGCTTTTTATCACTTTGAGCTACGTAGACCTGCAGTATATACCAAAATTATTGTAATGCTTAGCATTTTTCTTTGTCTTGCCCTGTTGGACACACTAACTAATTAATCAGCAGTATGCAGATTGTTAGAGGGGAGGGGAAAAGGGTGTGGGGGGGAAACCTTGAACTGTGACTATTTTTTGATGCAGCATGTTGTATTACAGCCTCAGTGTAAGAGATGTGATAGCTGACACTTATAAAACTTAACTCTGCAGGCTGCACTTTGGTAGAATATTATAATTATACTTCACCAGTATTGATGAATAATCCATTTAATAAAAAAACACTGTAATTTAAACACTTTCTCTGGGGACTAACATACACTAACCTCTTAATTTAATTTTATTGAAGTTTTGCCCACCTATTCATCATTGGAAGTTGTTTTTAACCTCTATTTCCATTTATCTTTATAGAATTTTCTCTTTTTATATTGCCTTTTTCAGAGCTAAGCAGGTTGATACACTTGTAAATCTCCAGAATCTACAAAGCTAGTCCGGCTTCTTTAATATTGTTTAATCTATCCCCCCTGACCTTAATGCAGTAAATTCAGTTTAATCTTCCTCAATAATCTAGTAATATGTTGGAAACCAGCAAACATTTAAATCTGATAATGGTTTAATCACATACTTTAAATAACAGCTGAGATAATGAAAAAATAATTCACCATATAAAGGTACACTAACTGAGTTTCCTCTGTGATTGGCTTTTTGAGAAATCCCTATAGAAGATAGAAAGCCTACAACAGAAATCAACTTCACTGTAAATGAGCAATCCATCTGGTCAGAAGATGTGCTATTTCTTTTTTATTATAATCTTTCCCTTTAAATTAATGCACAAATGTATCCTTGCTGAGTATTCAGTTTCTTGATATGGTTTTACTGAAGTAGTTCATCTGCTTACCTTTCTTTTCAGATGCCAGTCCGAAGCAGCCGAGAGCTTGCCAGAAGACCAGAAACCAGAGTGCCATCCCTTCTGGACAGATGACGACTGTAATATGCCTCTGCCATATGATCTTGAAGAAATAATTTCTAATCTACAAAGTCTTGTTCAGTGAGGGGTAGAATAACAGGTGACCTTCCAGTCTGGAGTTATTGATGCTCATCATTTGGAGAGAAGCTTTTTTGCTTAACGTAAATCTTTTTAGCTTTATGATTCCTTGATCATGTGTTATTTTATGCATCCATGCAGATTTTACTGGTCTTCATGTAGTACCTTAGGTACTGTCTCATAATAAAGAAGACCAGGCCCCAGATCTACAGAAAGAGGTGGCTTTTAAGTCCTCAAGTCCAGAACCCCAGCCTCAGTTCTTTCCTACTCCACTCTAACTCCCACTGACCCTCCAGCCCATGGATATCCATGTTTCCACAAGTTCCTTGATGCCTAAATTTCAGCTGCCGTGAGTGCCCAGAACTGCCTCTGGCTTGGCAGGTTTGAACAATGTAAGGCTTAGCTCACACCTGCGACAAAGCAGAGTCCATGATCCTAATGAGAGGCCAGCTTGTGGTGAGCCCCCTGGCTGTCTCCAGGATAGAGTTGTGCACACAATACGGTGACTTCTTCATCTGCTAAAATAGACAGAGGTACAGGAGTTGGTGGAGAAATTCCTTAATGCAGTGGCTCCTTGTTAGAGCTTTTTTTTGAGATGAAGGGCTCTGGAGGCACATCCTGACAAATCCCAAGACTTTCTTGCTGGTTTTCATCATGGCAATGGAGTAGTACTGGGAGAGAATTCCAGTGTGAATCTACAGGTCCTGGGCTGTCCAGAACTCCTAACCATTGCTTTTTTCCGCATGTCATGAGTCCTACTCTGAGGCCAGGTTTCCCAAGTGTGTTGACAAAAAAGCTGATGGACCTAAGGAAGGGTTTCCATTTGGGGTGTCAGTTTCCCTGAGAGATTAGATTTAGATTATGTGGTACTAGGCATTGCAGCATCAGTGTTGATCTGGTGAGATCCATGTAAACAAAACCAGAAGACGATGAGAAATGAAGCTGTCTGTGGTCCGTTTTGCAATAACATGCTCTAAAAAGAACAATTTTTTTCTGTTGGGCGATAGAGGCCGCTCCTGCATGAGAGAGAGATTTTTCATTTGGTTAAGTTGCTGTTTTAACTTGAGCTGGGGAACGCCTTTTCCTTTGTCATAAAAAGCAGAAGAAAATCATATCATGGTGAAACAACACTCAGTCTGTATTACCACTACAAAATAAACCAGTAAGACTCAGAGTTTGACATTGCCACCAAGAATTGCGTATGCCTCCTGTGTTAATCTTCGGTTTAAAAATCACTGTTGAGGCCAGGCTTACCCAGAGCACACCAGTATGCTGTACTGGCAAAGCGTTCTGCATGCAGATGAGGCTTGTACTGCCAAAATTGTACTATTGACAGCGTAACACATGCCAGACCTCCCTGCAGCTAAAGAAGCTGTGCCAGCAAAAATTTGATTTTAGTGGTATACAACTGAGTCCACATCTACCAGGTTTTGCCAGGACAATTATGTCAAGTAGGGATTGTACTTCTTACCCCCTTGGACATACCTATGCCAGCAAAAGTAGAGAGACCAGCATCAAGCATTTCCATTGTAGTCCTGGACTTCTGCTAAAACTGTTAGCCACCCTGTAAAGACTTTCTGAAGAATAAATTCTTATTTAAAGTGGGTTTGGTTATATTATAACCTTGATGCACAAGTTTATCTGTCGTCTCTTGTGCCACAGATTTCTTAACATTTTGAAATGCTGTGTTACGGGCAGAGCTTTTTCTTTCTTGCACTAGCTCAAGCTGGCTTTACCAGTAGGCAAATAGCATATATTTGGATTAATGCCACTCTAAATACTGTTTACTTTGGAGATCACTTAGAGAAAAGCTAGCTGAAGATGTGGGAATTCTGCTTTTGAAAAATCAGTTCTCACAGAAACAGATATTACTTTGGAAATAAGATGAATTCAAGCACGCTAATGATGTAACACTGTTAACACAGTATTTGAGGGGATTGTTCGTTTGTTTATGCTGTTACTTTATGATTGTTTTGTGTTTAATTAAGCACTGCTAGAAACCGTGGGGATCACAGTAGTGAAATGAATCTGACAGCCATAGAGGATAGAGAAGCCAAAGGATAGAGAAGGCACATCAATGTTGTAGTTTTTCGCTGAAGTGGAGACACAGGTATTAAAAAAATTATTGGCCAATCATTATTTCCAGCAGTAGTAAAAAAAATAAACACTGAGATTTTTCTTCTATTAGGAGACTGCTGGCAGCAGTAATAGAGTTTTTAAAAATATATGATTCCAGGTCTTATCTGTGCTGAAGATTTCAGCTAGTGAATTAGCTGAACCAGTAGTAGCCTCAGTGCAGTCAGATAGCACTCGTTTAAGCCACAGATGGCAATGACATAGACAAATGAACACTTTTGGAGTGGATAAGATTCACTGGCAAAATACCAATAATCAAGTGGTTAAAGAGGATTAATGCTCTGTGTTGCATTCTAGTCTCACATCCTCTAAATCAAGTGTGACTTGATTGAGTTCAGTTGAAATGCAGAAGTATAAGAAAGGTTCATATCTCCAAAGCCCACCGGAGCTGATAGCAAAGACGTGAGTAAGGTTGATGGAACTGGTTGAAGCATGTAGTAATGCCAAAGGGTACCCCAAGAGGACAACATGGTTAAAGGGAAATATCTATAAAAAAACCAGAGAGATCAAGTGTAAATTATTACTGTGTTTGAATTACATACTAGAATTAAACAAATACTTTGAAGGTTTCTTTATTTTATTCAAATAGTTAGAATTTAGCTCGTGTTGCAATGATACCTTAGCAGTCCGTTTATATTCCAGTATTAGATAACCCATTTCCATTTTGGATGGATGAGCTTGAAAAACCAGCCTCTCATGGATGTTCTGTGTATAGCAGCTGTTTGCCAAGTCTGGATGCTCAGGAGGACTGGGGTCAGGGTTTTTTCAGGGAAGAGGTGAGAGCATAAATTAGCTTCTAACATTAGTTTCAGTGATTTTTTTTAAATGGTGAAGTTCCTGACTTTGCTTACATTTACTTTTCATCAACCACAAAAGAATTAAGGTAAAATAGTTCACTTGCACATGTGTGTCAGACTAAATGGATTACAGAAGATACAGATCTGTTTGCCTGTCTGCACTTGCCTTTAGACAGTATTCCTCAGTTTTACAAAAGCTACTGACTAAACATGGAACCAATACAAATGAAATGCTCAAGGCAAGGGCTTTCTTTAAAAAATCTGACACAGAGTTGGTTTTACACTGATAGGAAGAAAATGTTGGCAGAAAATGAAAAACTTTCATTGTTTCTGTAATTTGGGGGATGAAAGGTAAAGGCTGTTTTTAAGTATTTGATAGAAAACTGCTGTGTTATGCCATGTGTAATTAGAAATGTTTTTATAATGCTTTATTCATATCTCCCTATATGAAAATATTTTATCCTATAGGTCCTTTCTTCTTGTTAAAAGGTTCTGTAAATAAAAAATATTAATCTCAGTACAGTAGATTTCAGAGGCATCATGCTTATGCTCTGAGCTTTACAGCAGATTCTGATTATCTAAAGTGTAAATAAGAATGCCATGAGTAATCACCAACTGGAAACCGTCCAGGATGGGTAACATGCAACATAACAAATATCCAAATGAGTTGTCTTATTATCATCCAGATGTAGTTCTATTTTCACTGCTAATGATGCAAGATGCACTTTAAAATCATGCTGGACTGCTTAATGCCATGGCATAGATTCAGGCACTCCAGTGCCTTAACAGCAGGAAAAAAAAGAAATTAAAGAATGCCAAAATCCATCACAAAAGATGGCTAAAATATTAAAGTGTGTTAAGATTGGCCATTGCTCCTTTCTCCCTTGTTGTGGTGTGGTCCCTTTAGTCCTGTGTCATGCGGCGAAATTTGGGCCAATGTAACAGAGATTAAATTAGCCCAGGAGCTGGTCTCTGAGCTGGGTGAGAGAAGGGTAAGAGGGAGGAGATGCACATGAAATGCAGGGGATGTTCTTTCTCAAGGCCACAACTTCATTAACGTAACTCATATGGGAGTCATTGAGCAGTAACTTGTACAGTGCAGATCACGATCTCTCACTTAATTGTTACCATGTGGTGCACAGTTAATGTTGGCTCCTTAACCTCCCTCCTGTCCCTGACAGCTGCTCCTCAGCTTTTTGCTAGAAGCTGACCACTGTCGTCTTGCACCAAGGTTACGGAGATGGGAAGAGTGGTTGTTCCTCTGTAGCAACAGGCATGAGAAACCCTGATCCCCAGCTTCAACCTCCACCTCTCTCCTACTACACCTCCTTGGACTGAGGATCTCCACTCCACATCTGTTTCCTGTTTGAGATTCAGGTTGCTGCAGCTCATCTTCTGAACTGTCCCACCAGGACAGCGAACTGCTCTGGGGAAAGGTCAGGCAACCGAACAGAGCACTCTTCTCTTTCCAGCCCAAACTGAGACTCGTCACCTCCAATGTGGCTGGGCTTGCATCTTCATTTACATTCCTCTGTCCTCTTCACCTTAGCCTGAGGGCATTCATTGAACAAGAGAAGATAATTTATACAATTGCAAAAAGACTGTGCTTAGGGAGGCTGCGGAGTTGGCTGAATAACATGTCAAATGAAAGCCAACAAATAACTGATAAAATTATCACATTAAAATGCTGATGTTTGAGTGGGAGCACTTCACACATGACATGAAAACTATGGTTTATCTTCTTGTTGCTTTGGAGATAGCATTCATAATTCACATGATAGAAAAGGACATGGTATGGGGGGTTTACATCCTCTAATGCTCTGCTGGTTTTACAGTGCTTGTCCATGATGAATCAGAATTTGATCACAAAAGCTGTTCTCCTCCCCCTCCGTATTGTCAAATACTTGCTTTCATGCCAACACATCTTGGTCTGATTAGTCCCCTTGATTAGAGGCTAAAGTAAAAAGTCAGGTGTATAGGATTCCCATTATCCTTTATTTCACTGCTTCTAAGAACAGGTCAGATAGAGTTATTTCAGTGAAAATGTGAACAATCAACTTCTGTTTACCATTAACCTTCAGTTTTCTTTTCTTAAAATCAAATCAGGGCTTGGTAGGCAGTTATTTTCATACATGTCCCTTGATCAGTGGAACAATCTGTCAGAAGCCATTAAAGCCTCTATTAGGCTGAATTGCATTCAGAGGTAAACTATCCACTCTTTTGAAGGACTGTGGTGATTGTTTTTTAATATAGTGTACATTTGTTTCTCTCTCTGAGTAGTAACACAACTTTTAAAACTAAGCATGTATGATGAGGGCATTTTGCTGTCCAGCATGTCCTGAGAAGCTTGGTTTCTTGTGGAAGATGAATGTCTACATAAGAAAGGAAAAAACAGTGAAATCACCTGTGTATCCTAAGGAGCTTTTCCTCTGGGGTATTTTTGGTTGGTTTTTTTCCTATTTCATTGTATCCATCAAAGTGTAAAGTCTATGGAATGAGAAGAAATTTTCCGAGGTTCTTTGCTCAACAGCTTCACTGAAACATTTCACACAAAATTGTAGTAATATTTTAAAGTAGCTTTTTATCTGAACATCTCGGGATGCTTCACACAAAGAAACTGAGGCAGAGGTCAAAAGTGCCACTGTGCTCTGACTGCTAACACTGGAACCAAGCATACATAACCCTCCATCACTGGCATGGCTCCATTACTTCCAGACAATCAGCTCCCTTTACAGATTAAAGATGCCCTTGTAGAACTTTTTTCCTCCAAAGCTATATTTGAAAGTGGAGCTGGAATCTGTCCTCCTCATACCATCTTTAACATACTGTTTAATTGCATAAAATAGAATAACACATCGCATGTCAGAGAGATCTTTCAGGCCTCCTAATGTTTGACTAAACTTTCGGGCTGATCTTTTAGTTACATTCCAAGTCCCTGAACTCTCAATGGGAAGGACAGATTTCATTGAAACTATTAAATAGTTCCATGGACAGTATGCAGATACACAGTATGTATAATGCAATATGATCTACACTATTAGAGCTGTATTTAAATATGCTCACTGGACAGCCCCACAGGGTGGCATACCTGCTGTACTAGGAAACTCTGAAGAAAAATCTCCTGTGGGTATTTGGGTGCTGTTTATCAAGGTGGAGATGCATTACTGGAACAAACTGGAATGCTTGTTATGCACCTGCTAGCACTTTTGTCTGGTACCTATTTGGTAGTCTGGTAGTACTTTACTGAGAGCACTACTTTTCTAGTTATTTTGATGAACATCCTAATAATTTATTACCCAAACGTTATCAAAGCATTCCACAATTCTGTCATTGCTGTTTTTTCTCTTTTATCCACCGATGCCCTTTCTTTCCCTTTTGTCTCAGCGTTAACAGTAATGTTATTAACAAGTTGTGTTCTTTGTTAGACTGACATGACTTTAAAGTGAGAAGACTTAAAAACTATGTATCAGATAGCATTCTCTCAAGTATATTTATTTTCAGACCAATTTATTAGGATATTTTTGCTCCTTGCTTATTTGATACTGCTACATGTAATTTTTATTAAGGACTATTTGTATAACACTGTGAGATATACTGTGGTGTTTAAGTTTGTGTTATGTATTTGCTGATTTATTGACATTTCTAAAGTAAACCACTTAAAGAATCTGTTTGTCTATCATTTGTCCTCTAGAAGGTGGTAGGTCTTGTATTCAATACCTCCTTGTTGCAGTGCATGGAAGAGGAAAGTGTGTTTTTCACACCATCTAATTTCGAGTGCCTACATGAGCTTCCTAGATGCTGAATAGTGAGAGGTAAGCTTCTTCAGAGGAGCAAACTCAGAGGTGCTCTGAAGCTGCTTTTCAGTGGGGCATCTCTCGACCAAAACTATTGCAAGTGCAAGTCAGTTATCCTCATCTGCTTATGCAGACAATTTCATAATGGTGAAGAGATAAAAGAAGTAGTGGGGAATTTGTTGTTATTCTTTAAATTAATAAAATTCAATTCTGGTTTTATTGCAAATCTTCTAGTAAAGAAGGGAGATTACTTTCTGTTTCTTTGGTAAGACTCCTACAGTAAATGGACATAGCTGACTTCTACCTCCTGTAATAGTGTTTCCTTCGGCAAAAATTTATGGCTCTACTTCTACATTTAGAATATATTATTCTGGCTGTGCAACCTCACACTTCCCGTATTTGAGACAACCTTTGCATTATGTGAGTAGTAGGAACTCAGAGCCTACCAATACTACATCAGCCTGTTTGAATGCATCCAACTGTTTGTTGCAGTAGAGTTTGCAATTTAAAACATATGTGGTCATGTTAAACAAGGCAATATCAAGGAAATGTGTCTTGCACACACAGTAAAAGGTGGTGAGGTTTGTGATGTTTGTTGTTTCTAGGGAACTTCATTTCAGTTTTATCTCCTGCTCACAGCAGGTTTCGTGGAGGGCTCTGTGTGTCAAAGGAGTAGTTATCATCAGCTGTCTCCGTCTCAGGGCTGCAGATAGCCTAAAGCCTAAGCTACCTCAGATTCAAATGACAGAGCAAGGCAAGGACCAGTACTGCAGATTTTCATTGATACTCTGAAGAGTGCCACTGTAGAGTACAGCAGAGTGATTTGATGTGCACGTACCCATATGGCTGAGGTGCACTGCAGTGTTCTGTACTACTTGGAGTTCGCCTAATGCCAAGGGTTGTGTGGCCAAGTTATCCTGCATTACTGATTCCAGCCAAGAGGTGACGAAGGTGTGAATAACAGAGGCCAGGTAATTCCCTGCCAGGATGGAATGGAGTCTCCAAGCCAAAAAGAGTTGACACAGAGCATTATTCAGAGATACTCCATCTTAAAGTCAGCAAGGCATCCAAGAGGTAAGGAGTTTGATTTCTTAGCCTAGAACATTCTTGCTTTGGCTGTAGAAAAAGTTTGATTTAAAGTCAGTGTGCAGGCAACTGGTGAAGACCCGTTTATGAAACCAGTATTATTCTGAACCATTTCTTACAATTCATTGTCACATATATTACATGTATTTCGGAAGATGAGCAATCCTGAGATCTAGAGTCCTGTAAGCTGTTCTTTTTTTCCTAGTTCACAGTCAAAGACTCCCTAGATTTTCCTGTTCCTTTTCTTAAAAATGGGTAAAACACATGGCAGTAGTGCCCTTTCAAAAGACACAACCGTCAGGGAGCCTTTTCTGGAGGGATACAAGCACAAGAGGCCTTCACTCCTCTCCACTGAAGAGTAGGATCTTTGAGGGAGGAGCGCAGGGGGAAGGCACCCTTTCAATCTCTGCACTCAAGAGCAGCTTGTCTTAAATGAGGCAGAGACTAATAAGGATGTGTGGTTGAATTTTGATTACTCTCCCAATTTCCTGCTTTCTGTAGAAAATCTGTGGTAAGAACCTACATTCTCTTTGAGGAGATGGACTTGTAGTTGTCCTTTAATAATAAAGACTGTAGCACTCTGTAACATACAGTTACCACCCTGCAAATAAGAGTTTCATAAAGATTGTACACCCTGCTATACTTAAAAGGTGTCCTCCTTAAGACTTCATTTCTGAACTAAGAGGTCTCAAGTTATATTGCTGAAGTTGCGGGAGTGCAATTTATCTACCAGCCAGTGTCTTCATTTTGCAGTAATACAGTCAGAACTAGAAGTGCATTGTACTAAACATTTTCTGAAGCGTTGGATCTTTTATTCCAAGATCATTCAAACTAAAGAACCATCATCTCACAACAGGAGAACCACAGAGTTTGCACATAGGTGAAAAGAAGGAGAGAAGGTTTGGATCAGGATACTTCCGTGAGTGAGCAGTGCAATTTTACAGTTTGTAATGGAATCGTCGTATTTTCTACTAAAGATGCACACATGCAAGGTTTTGTCTAATCTATCTGATATTCTCTTTGCACAATTGTATTTCATTTCAACAGGTATGTGTGAGACTTGGTGCATAACTATCAGTGAGATTTTTGGAACTAATGGCACTTCATAAATTTGGCTTCTGTTATTCTATTTCTAGTTGCATCTTAATTGCTAGGGTAAAAATAAAGGGCACTCTTTTATAAGCCTTCGTATTTTCTGTTTACAAGGATTTCATTAACATGTAATAAATTTAACTATTTCTAATAACAAGAGGAGGTGAAATCCTACTTAGCAAATTTGTAGCTTTTCAATGTATTTGTGGCTTTATGGCATTTCAAACTGTAGGGATGTAAAAGCTGTTTAAGGAGCTATTGCTGGATTCAGCTAACTGCAGAAACTGTTATTTTTGTTTCACTTTTATTGCTTAACCTCTGGGGCCTAACTCTGGGCTGCCTGATGAAGTAGTCGTTCAGGAACTTGAACTTGTACAAACTTTGACTTGATAGACATAGAACAAGGTCTAGTATTAAATATACATTTTGAAAACATAATTTCAAATCTGGAAATTGGTTGTGGTTTGACCTACTTATTTTGAAGAGCTCACTGTTCCTTACTTTCTTTGCTTTGCTGATATTACTGCATCTATTGTTCTTTGAAAAATCAATGCAGTGCAAAGCTTGTTGGACAACAGCACTTGCGTTAGAGTCAGGGCCACAATTAACTAAGACTAAGTTATGACATTTCCACTTTTAAAGGTTACAAACACTTGTATTCTGCAGCTTCTGGTATTCTCAGAGGACTGGAATCAAACGTGCATGAAGCAAGCTGGGAACAGAGCAGGCTTTTTAAAAAGTTCCATATTACACGCTGATTTTTAGTACATGCCAATATGAGAATTAGAAATCATGCAGGATTTATTTCCAGTGCTGACTGTCAGATAAACCATACATCCAAAGTAACACTTCTCGGAGTGTTTTATTTATTTGCACACCCTTACTTTTGCTCGTTCCCCTCCCCTTTTGGGCACGCTGATCTTTCCGCTGCCTGTTGTAATGTGCATTTGGCACTGGTGCATATGGTACCGGGTGGCATGCAAAGGGAGCTCTGAGGATGCGTCCCTCCTAGACACAGCAGCCTGAGATAGCTCATCTTGGATGGAGGATGCTCAGGGGTCTGCAGTTCACACACACATCTGCCCAGCTAATGGGGTCAGAACTTATTCTCCCAATAATGGATTGGTTCTCTCTCGAGTAAAGTGCCTCTAAGAGAAATTGAGAGGAGCTCCATCCTTAAATGAGATTTGATGCAGCCTGGGAGAATAACAATTACAGTTTTTACTAACACTGTTCCTAAACCAAAGTCATGCTTTGTAGGAAACAGGATGATGGAGTACTCACGAGGTAGGTCCATGCTACGAAGAGGTTGTGTGAGAGAGGAAATGACTCTGTAAGTGGCTCTTCTGTTGGAGATGGTGAGAAGTGTCCTTGTGCGAGTCACCTTGGTAAAGTCCGAGTTATTTTCTCCTTGGTCTAAGTGGAGCTGGTGATGGCAGCAGATATTTTTATCCAGCAGGTGAAAAACACAAGAGCCACCCCAGGGGTTAAAATTTGGAGAGGCAGCCGAGACGTACAGTGAAAAAGGTACTCGGAAGGTGCTGCCAAAATCAAATTGGGACTCCAACTGGAATTCACACCTGAGCAGTCCTGTGTCACAACTCACCGGCACAGGGAGAACACCAGTCCTGGGCTGGGAAAGGAGATCCCACGAGCCAGGGAACACCAGAGCCACCGCTGAGCTGACGTGTAGCTGAACAAAAGCACATTCTCTTTACCTCAGGAGTAGGTGTGAAAAGACATCTCGACGGCAGGACTGCCTTTGTGAAACAATCCGGCACAACGTGGCACATTGAACTGTAGATAATGGTTTAGGGGTTTTTTGCTCTTTGAGAGCAAATGTGCAGCTCCTTCCTACCGAACAGGAAGAGAAAACTCCCCAGTTATGCACGCAGAAGTTTGCATTCTGCGGCCAAGGGAGGAGATAAATGTACAGCGATCTAACGGGGGCATTAAATGGTTACAAAGAGCTGCATTTATTTACTTATTCTCTTATTTACTGTACCTACCTTTCAGAGCCTCACAGAGTAAAGCATAAAAGAATACTGGCACCTGTAGTGTAAATACATCCCAATGTTAAGGAGTAATGTAAATAGATTTCCTGGAATGTACTGCGGTATTTTCTGTTATTTAGAAACACTGTACATCATTATTTTACAGAGAAGTAAAATATGTAAAAACGTCTCTTTACAGTTCTTTTCTAAAGCTAATGCAGACACTTGCCCCCCTTTTTTTAAAAACAGCCATTTAATAAAGTCTGACACTTAGCGATGTTTTGAAATAATTTCTGCTGCTCTGCCAGCAGTTGGCTTTGCTGTGAATCTCTAAAGACAAATCCGTCTAGAGAAAATCTAGCAAAATTCAGCTCCATGTTGTATGTCAGGGTTGAGGACTACTTGTCAGCTCTGGCACTGTCAGATTTTATCTTTAAATATGACAGGCAATTTGTTCAGGGAGCACTTCTGAATGACAAGGTATAGTGGTGTTGTAAAACATGGCACCTGTGTGGTATGCCCTGCCTTTGTGGACATCAGACACTATTGTTTCCTTTGCTATTAGGCAGCCGCAGTCACACAATAAGGTGTGTAAAATGTTCACAGAAACCTTTTAAATAGAGTAGCAGGAAAGTAGATACCCTCCGGTCATTTAAGTCAGGCCATTTATCATTTTATCTTCTAAAACACAACACTCGCTAAAATATGATGTAAAGAGAAAACCAAATGCTCTGCTGAGCAACGCTGGTGCAAGCTGAGGGTTTGTACCGGGCTGTAATAAAAGGGTTTTATCTTTAAAGTGCCGTGCAATAGAGAATTTAGGATTTTAACTCCTTCCCAATCAGACAGGTAGTGAGAGCCGTTCAGAGGGCTGTTGGTGACACATGGCATGAATAAGGTCCTGCGGAAATACCCACTGTCTGCTGCAGTGAGGCTTCCTGGGATGGGGCAGTAAGAGCAGATGGTGAAACATTAATACCCCTAATACGTCTGGTTTAAAAATAAATAAATAGAGGGTCACAGTGGATAATGTTCTTATGCTATAAATCAGATCAAACTACCAACATTACATTGTGACATACTGCCACAGTCAACGGAGGGTTTTCCCACACCACAAGAGGCATGTTTTCACAAGAGTGGGAAGTGGTCTTCTTCAGAACATGAGTGTAAAACTGAGTAAATCCAGAAAGATCTGGTGCTACAGTGACACTGTATGCAAATGTATTTGAGTGTGTCTGTTCTTGAACATCGCTAATGCTCTTGCTGTGACAGTGAGTGGTGGCCATGTTCTGGAGGATGTGCGATGGGGTGAACTAATGCTTTTGAAAGAAGACAGAAATCCTGTTAGACTCTGGTTTTGGTGTGTTTCTGCTGCCTAGGAAGTGGACAAGGTATTGTTGGCTGAAGGCCTTCTGCTTCTGCACTGCTGTCCTGAAACCATGGCACACACAGACCCACCCCTCCTCAACCCGTGCTGCTGCCAGCACCCCTCACTGCCCTTGGTTATCTATGGACACTTGAAACTGCTGTAAGGGCAGAGGGAGAAGATACAGGGCAGGTCTCATAGCTGGAAGAACTTATTTGGTGTATGATGTCCATTTCCATGCCTCAGAGGCCCGGGCAGGGGCTAAGACTGGTAGATCTGTGATGTGGAACGGCTGGATTAAGGCCGTTTTGTGTAGATTTTCTAAATCTAAGAACAACTATCAAAAGGTAGGGGTTGGATTTGCAGTAACACTGTGATCAAATCGTATCAGCATCCTGTTGTCAGCTGGAAGGCATGCAATATTTGATATTTTAAAGTCTAAAGTCCTGGAAATCAGTGATTCTGTAAGGATGTTGGTTTAGTTTTCATATAAGAAGCAAGTCTCTAAACTTTCTGTTTACTGCTCAGTGGAATAGCAGTGAAGTCTGTAAACTCAAACACTAGGGAGCAAATACAGAGATACCAGGAAAATTGTGTATTAGTAGAACTACACTCCCCATTGTTGCAGCCTGCCCCGTTAAGAGCATTTAGTGTGGTAGTGCTGGGTGCCCACGGAGCTTCAGCGTGGCAGCTTGAACAAAAATAAACGTAATACAAGCTGATGGGGGACAGGATGGGATCAGTGGTTAAAAAGATGCTGCATATTTGTATCTTTCAAATGTTGTGTATTTACTAGGGTCTGTGTTGTGCAGTGAATAAAAAGTATTGAGATTAAGGGGCAGAAAGGACTTTTTTAAAGGTGAAAATTGATAATCTGAACTGATCAGTGAAAGAAGACATAGGCCCATCTCACAAACTGTGCACCAGTGTATAATCATTTGCTATTATAGCAGTTTAATCTCTTAAATACTGTAATTTGAATATTTGTGTTACAGGAACACTGACATGTGCGAGCTAGGAAGGAGTAGTTAGTGAGCTCTTCAGGGATGTCATGATTGGAGTCAGCCTGGGCTGTAGCGATCATCACTGGTGCAGTTCACCATCCTAAGACATATCAGTCATACAAGAACCACAATCAGGACCCTGAATTTCAGGAAAGCCAACTTCCAGCTCTTCAAGGAGTTGGTCAATAGGGCCCCCTGGGAAATGGCTCTCAAGGACAACGTAGCGGAACAGAGCTGGCAGATCTTTAAGGAGGCTTTCCACAGAGCGTAGGAGCTCTTGATCCCCAAGTGTAGGAAATCAGGCAGGGAAGGCATGGATGAGCCAAGATCTGCTGGCCAACCTAAAAGGCAAGATGGAACTGCATAGGCAGTGGAAGCAGGGCCAAGTATCCTGGGAAGAGTACAGGGAAGTTGCCCAGTTGTGTAGAGAGGTTGTGTAGAGATCAGGCAAGCCAAGACACGGTTTGAGCTGAACTTCACAAAGGATGCCAAGAAAAACAAGAAGGGCTT
>NW_010174249.1:0-1070 GCF_000695765.1 Mesitornis unicolor | reverse complement strand
TTTGACTCCTAGAAATCAGAGTTTGGTCCCCTAAAAATGAGCGTTTGGGCCATAAAAGGAAAGGTTGGGCCCCCAAAATGGGCTTTTTGGCCATAGAATGAAAGTTTGGGCCCTAAAAAGCAGAGTTTGGGCCCTGAAATTGAGAACTTGGTCCATAATATTCAGCGTTTGGTTGCTAAAAATGTGAGTTTGTGCCCTAAAAATCAGAGTTTGACCCTAAAAATGAGAGCTTCAACCAAAAAATGAGACTTAGGGCCCTCACAATGGGCGTTTTGGCCATAAAATGAGTGTTTGGGTCCTACAATGGGACTTTGGGCCAATAAAATGCGATTTTGTGCCTTAAAAATCATAGTTTTGACTGTAAAAAGGAATGTTTGATTTCTAAAATAGGATTTTGGGCCCTAAAACTGGGATTTCGGAGCGTGAAAATTAGAATTTGGGTACTGAAAATCAGAGTTTAGACCCTAACAATGTGAGTTTGGGCAAAAATGGGAGTTTTGAGACTAAAAATCAGAGTTTAAACCCTAAAAATGAGAGTTTGGGTCCCAAAAATGAGAGTTTGGGCCCAAAAAATAAGCATTTGTGCCATAAAATGGTAGTTTGGGGCCTCACAATGGGCGTTTTGGCCTTAGAAGGATAGTTTGTGTCCTGAAATGGGTGTGTGGGCCTATAAAATTGGCTTTTTGGCCATTAAATGAGAGTTGGGGACCTAAAAATGTCAGTTTGGAGCATGAAAATTCAAGTTTCTGTTCTAAAAATCTCAGCTGTAGACATCACCATGGTAACCATCGTTATGGCAACCGTTGCCTTAGGCCACCCGTTGCCATGGCAACCGTCGCCATGGCAACTGTCGATATAGTAATCGTTGCCACGGTAACTGTTAATGTGGTAATTGTCACTATGAAAACCGTCGACATGGAAACTGTTGCCACAGTACCAGTCAGCATGGAAACCGTTGCCATGGAAACAGTTGGCATGGTAACCGTTTCCATAGTATACCGTTGCCATGGTAACAGTTGTCATGGTAACCGTCGCTATGGTAACTTTACCATGGTAAACATCACCATGGT
>NW_010174248.1:465-872 GCF_000695765.1 Mesitornis unicolor | reverse complement strand
CCCTGTCCCCACCCCTGCCACCTCCCCCGGGCCCAAAGGTGACCGCTGTGTCCCCAGCGCGGCCCTGAGGGCCACCATGTGTGGGGTGGTGGCACTTGGGGTGTCCCAGTGTCAGCTGGGGGTCACTTGGGGTGTCCCAGTGTCACCTGGGGGCGTCCCAGTGTCACATGGGGGGCATTTGGGGCATCCCAGTGTCACTTGGGGTGTCCCGGTGTCACTTGGGGGGCTCTTGGGGTGTCCCAGTGTCACTTGGGGTGTCCCGGTGTCACTTGGGGCTCCCTTGGGGTGTCCCAGTGTCACTTGGGGGGCTCTTGGGGTGTCCCAGTGTCACTTGGGCTGTCCCAGTCTCACTTGGGGGGCTCTTGGGGTGTCCCAGTGTCACTTGGGGGGCTCTTGGGGTTTCCCGA
>NW_010174248.1:0-232 GCF_000695765.1 Mesitornis unicolor | reverse complement strand
GGGGGGGCACTTGGGGGGTCCCAGTATCACTTGGGGGTCACTTGGGGTGTCCCAGTGTCCCCGGGATGTCCCCAACACCCCCAGGGTGCTCCCCATGTCCTGTTGCGTTCACTCATGTCCCTAATGATGTCCACAACCCCAATGTCCCCGTTGTCCCCAGTTGACCTCAGGCTCCTACGGCTCCGGCAGCTCCGGGGGGTTCCAGGGGGGCCAGATCACCCTCAGCATGCAG
>NW_010174247.1:0-5462 GCF_000695765.1 Mesitornis unicolor | reverse complement strand
CCGCTCATGTGCGCCGAGGTGAAGCCGCTCAGCGTGTTGCGCCCGCCGGCGTCGGCGAAGTGTGGCATGGAGTTGATGACGGCCTGCAGGTACTTCTCCTGCTCCAAACTGGTCGAGTCCGTCTGCGAAGGGCCTGGGGAGAGGGACCCACGGCGTCAACCCCCTCCTCCTCCTCCAAAAAGCGACCGCCCCCGAGGTTCCCCTATTAATGACCTATTAGAGAGCAGCGTAGGGGAAAGGGACCTGGGGGTCCTGGTGGCCAGCAGGATGACCATGAGCCAGCACTGTGCCCTTGTGGCCAAGAAGGCCAATGCCATCCTGGGGTGGATCAGGAGGGGTGGTTGTAGGGCAGAGAGGTTCTCCTGCCCCTCTGCTCTGCCCTGGTGAGACCACATCTGGAATATTGCGTCCAGTTCTGGGCCCCTCAGTTCAAGAAGGACAGGAACTGCTGGAGAGAGTCCAGCGTAGGGCTACAAAGATGATGGAGGGAGTGGAGCATCTCCCTTCTGAGGAGCGGCTGAGGGAGCTGGGGCTCTTTAGTTTGCAGAAGAGGAGACTGAGGGGAGACCTCATTCATGTTGATAAATATTTAAAGGGTGAGTGTCACGAGGATGGAGCCAGGCTCTTCTCGGTGACAAACAATGATAGGACAAGGGGTAACGGACACAAACTGGAACACAGGAGGTTCCACTTCAATTGGAGAAGAAACTTCTTCTCAGTGAGGGTGACAGAGCCCTGGCCCAGGCTGCCCAGAGAGGTTGTGGAGTCTCCTTCTCTGCAGACATTCAAAACCCGCCTGGACGCCTTCCTGTGTAACCTCATCTGGGTGTTCCTGCTCCGGCAGGGGATTGGACTGGATGAGCTTTGGAGGTCCCTTCCAATCCCTGACGTGCTGTCATTCTGTGATTCTGTGTTCCGCACCCCGAGGCCCGGAGGGGACAGGGTCACCTACCTGCGGCGGGGGCGTTCTGGGATTTGAAGAGGCCCACGACTCCCTTGCCGTGCAACCCCCCCGAGCGCAGCAGCACGGCCTTGGTGCGGGAGTTGCGCCAGCAGACGACGGGGAAGCGGTTCTGGCGGTAGCAGCGCGAGATGCGCTGGATGGTGTTGTCCTGGATGCTCTGCGGCACGATCAGCAGCCCGGGGTAACTGCGGGAGAGGAGAGCGGGGGAGCTGTGACGAGCAGCAGGAGACCCCCAACGGCTCCTGGAGCCCAAGGAACAGCCCCAGGGGACCCCCCGCAGCCCCCCGGGCTCACCTGCGGCAGATGGCGTACATGCGGTTGACGGTGGAGATGCGGAAGGGCTCGTTCTTGGAGCGGGTGAGGCTGCTGCTCAGGGTGCCCAGCCCCAGGCGCTGGTAGTCGCGGCAGCAGGCGCGCTCCACCAGGTGGTTGATGGTCATCTTGTCCGAAGGCCTCATGGTGGTGGCGGGGGTCAGGGTGCTCCTGTCCATCTCTTCGGACACTGCGGACAGCAAAGGAGACTTCAAGGGATGCCCTCGGAGTGGCCATGGCGTGAGGGGGAGAGCACAGGCGAAGGCGAAGGGCAGCAGTTTTGGGGTGAGAGGCTTTGCTGGGGAGGGCAAAAGCGCAAAGCGAAGCTGGGGCAGAATTCCTCGGTGTTTTCACAGCATTTGGGGCCACTGAGAGATGAGGAGCAGCCAACAGAGACTTGTCCAGAGCTGCTGCACCACACGGGAGCAGCTCCTGCACCAGGAGAGCAACCCCTGGGAGAGAACCCAGAAATCCCAGAAATACAGAACCACAGCATCCCAGGATTAGAGAACCATGGCATCCCAGGATTAGAGAACCAGAGCATCCCAGGATTAGAGAATCACGGCATCCCAGGATTAGAGAACCACAGCATCCCAGGATTAGAGAATCACGGCATCCCAGGATTAGAGAACCACGGCATCACAGCATCCCCGGTTGAAGGGACCCCAGGGATCATGGTCCAAGCTCTGGAGGTAACAGCATCGTTTAAATGAGAGCAGTCAGCCCCTGTCAAGCTGACTTCAAACCGAGCAGTGCAGGGGAATTCACCACTTCCCTGGGGATTGTTCAATGTCTGATTGGTGGATTATTGCAATTTCTGATTGATGGATTACTCCCATCTCTCATTGATGGATTATTCCCATCTCTCATTGATGGATTATTCCCATGTCTCATTGATGGATTATTCCCATGTCTCATTGATCTCATGGTAAAATCTTCTCCTGGGTTCAACGGGGATCTCCCCAGCACACTTTGTGTCCATTGCCCCTCGTCTTTTCCCCATGACTCCTTGTTCAAGGGAGTCTCCATCCTCTTGGTGCCACCCTTTGTGTCCTGGTCCATGGTGATCAGGTCCCCCCTGAGCCTCCTCTTCCCAGGGCTGAACAGGTCCAATTAAGAGGTCCCCGTTAAGAGAGGGAGGAACAGGGGCAGGACCCAGCTCCCGTGGGGTTTTTGGCCAGGGATGCTTCCACCCAGGGTTGCTGGATGCAGCTCAAGGCTTTGCAATACCCACAACAGTGGCCACAGGGGACGTTCAAAACATTTGGGGCTGACCCTGAGATTAAAAATGCTGCAAACAAAGTGGGGAGCAACCGAAAGGAGCAGAATCCAAAGCATCGAGGGGAACAGGAGGAAAGACCCAAAATCAGCCAGGTCCGGTGTGATGGACCAGCCCCATGGACACCCCAAAGCCCCATCTGCCCAGGTCTACAATGGCAGGACACCCCACAGCAAGGGGTAATCTTCAGTGTGGGGGTTGTAACCTCCTCCTGTCCCTTCCACAACTTCCTCATTCTCAAACCAGTCAGGATCTTCTCATCTCTGGCCTGACCTGCCCTATCTTACCCTACCATACCCTGCCCTACCTTTACTGGGCACTGCTGAGGCCGCCCCTGCAATCCTGGGCTCAGCTTTGGGCCCCAAGCGCTGGGGCTGTCAAAAGGGCTGCCGTGGCGGCACCAGTGACGCCAACAAAATGGCGGCCGCTGTGGTGCCCTCAGGGCCAGGTCTGGTTATGGCTGGGCCCAACTGAGCGATTCTGAGGTTAATTGGGCTAATTCAGGTTAATTAATTCAGGCCAGTGGAGTTAATTGAGGTTAATTTGTGTTCTTGGGGCCTGGCAGGGGCTGCCCAGGGCAGTGGGGGAGTCCCCATCCCTGCAGGGGTTCCCAAACCGTGTGGATGTGGCACCTGGGGACGTGGTTTACTGCCATGGTGGAGCTGGCTTGACGTTGATGATCTTAGAGGCCTTTTCCAATCTTAATGATTCAATGATTTTAACCACACCAATGTTGCTGCACCTTAAATCCGTGACTCTTCACCCAAGAGCTGAGGCCACAGCACAAGGAGCTCCTCCTTTCCTGAGCAGATACTGGGACCACACTGAGTCTCTAACTGGCCACCACCAGCAGATGAGAGCCGGTGGCCATCGAGACCCAGGAGCAGCGGCCATGGCGGCAATCCCAGAATCCCAGAATGTGAGGAGTTGGAAGGGACCTGGAAAGCTCCCCCAGTGCAACCCCTGCCAGAGCAGGATCACCAGAGCAGTCACACAGGAACACCTCAGGGCTTTGGGGGTCTCCACACAAGGACACTCCACAACCTCTCTGGGCAGCCTGGGCCATGCTCTGCACCCTCACACTCACAAACTTTGGCCTCATCTTCAGCTGGAACCTCCTGTGCTCCAGCTTGGGACCATTGCCCCTTGTCCTGGCATTGGCCATCCCAGAGCAGAGCCTGGCTCCTTCCTCCTGACACTGCCCTTTCCCAATGGATCCCCAGGAATGAGGGCACCCCTCAGGCTCCTCTGCTCCAAGCTCAAGAGCCCCAGCTCCCTCAGCAGGGATCACTTGCACCAGGGGAGCTCCCACGCTGCACCCACGCCGGGATTTGGCCAGGACCTCTCCCACTTGCCCAACGTCCCGCTCTGCTGAACACCCCGCACCCCACAGCCGCTCCGTCCCCCATGGGGGTGCTCCCAACCTGAGATCTCATCCTCGTTGTCCTCAGGGAAGTGTTGGCTGCTGCGCTGCTCCCAGGCCGGCGGGGTGTACTTCTTCCTGGTCACGTACTGCCGCCCGATCGTCTTCTTGGCGTTCTTCACCAGGTTCTTGGACAGGGTCCTGGAAGCAGAGAGGAGGTTGAAGTCAGAGACCCCAATCCCACAGCCCACCTGAAGGGTCAGGGACACCCATGCTCCCTCACACCACAAGCAGAGACACCGTCACCACGGCTGTCACCACGGGAGGGAGATGTCACCCGTCTGAGCTGTGTCCTCGGCTGTAGGAGGCCACTGACGGAGCCTACACCGGGCTGAGGATGGGGGACAACAGCCTCGACCCCAGCTCCAGCGCCACCACCTCCACCCCGCAGCTCCAGGGGCCGCGATCGTCCCCGGAGGAGGTGGCTCCAGCACGGAGACCTCACAAAACCCACGGGTTCTGCACCATGGAGCCCGCAGAGGCAGGGCCAAGCTGCCCCATTCCTGCCTTGTCACCGCCTCGGTGAGCGCTGGGGCTCCGGGGGACAAATGGAGGAGATGTGGGACATCCATCAGCCATGGCCACGCCGACGGTGGCTCCGTTGGGCAACAGAAATCCACTCTGTGAAGGCGAGGAAGGCCAAAGGGGAACCAGGAGGTGCCAGGTTGGCTCTGCAGAGCAGGCAGGGAGGGAATCCAACAGCTCCCCATTAACCAAGGGAGGGCAAACCTGGAGGATAACGCTGTCCTGAGAGCAAATACTCAGGTATGGAGGCTGGGAATGGAGGAACTGGGGGGTTTCTGACCCCAGGAGGAAAATCTGGGGCGCTGAATCACAGAATAACTTGGTTGGAAGAGCCCTTTAGGATCACTGAGCCCACAACCCGTCCACCGCTAAACCACGTCCCCAGAGCAGCCCTGGAGGTGACAGAGCACATCTCAGGTTTGGGTTTCGGAGGCTGCGCCCCATCCCGGCAGCTCTGGGGGTGTCCTTGGAGCGCCGTGGGGCACTGGGGTGACCCATGGGCCATCACCGGAGGTCGTGGTGGTGACAGCGTGCCCCCAGACCTGGCCATCGGCCCCGGAAAAGGCCCCAAGCCCCATGCAGAGCAGGCGAGAAGAGAGCCTGGCAGCGGTGAAATTGCACCCGGAGCCAACGCCACCTCGCGAGCTCCCGCCCGGGGCGAAGGCGTCTTACGTGGTCGAGTGGCCAAGGTGCCCGAGGGACAAGACCCCCACTGTCAGGCCCTGGAACATAGCGGTCACCTGCTGAGAGCTGGGTCACAAACACAGGGGACAGGCGCTCAGAGACCGGGGCACTTCAAGAACCAACAGCAGCCAGGCCCCGGCACCACCAACCATCGCCATCGAGCTTCATCACCACCCCACGGCCTGCGGCAAAGCGGCCACCGCGCTCCTGGGTGTCCTGGTCTGAGCTCAACAGAACTGGTTTACTATGCAGTGATTTCACTTTCCAGCTCAGTC
>NW_010174246.1:0-1063 GCF_000695765.1 Mesitornis unicolor | reverse complement strand
TTCTGTGATTCTGTGTGATTCTGTGATCAGGTTGCCCAAAGCCCCATCAAGCTTGATCTTGAATGTCTCCAGGGATGGGGCCTCCACCACTTCACTGGCAACCTGTTCCAGTGTGTCACCACTGTGAAGAACTTCTTCCTTATGTCTAATTTAAATCTACTCTGGTCTAGTTTAAAACCATTCCCCCTTGTCCTATCACTACGTGACCTTGTAGACAGTCCCTCCCCAGCTTTCTTGTAAGCTCCCTTCACTTACTGGAAGGCTGCTATAAGACCTCCCAAGAGCCTTCTCTTCTCCAGGCTGAACAACCCCAAACCTCTCAGCCTGTCCTCATAGGAGAAGGTACTCCAGTCCTCTGATAATTTTTGTGGTCCTCCTCTGGACCAACTCCAACAGGTCCATGTCCTTCTTGTGTTGAGGGCTCCAGAGCTGGACACAGTACTCCAGATGAGGTCTCACCAGAGCAGAGCAGAGTGGCAGAATCATCTCCCTCGACCTACTGGTCACACTTCTTTTGATGCAGCCCTGTGGAAGACTGTTAAAGGTATATTGGATACTTTCCCATGTAAAAGTGAATTTTTCTTTATCCTGTTCCTGTAAGAGGACCATGAAGAACAAATCATTCACATCTAGCACTGCTATCCAAGGATGTGTGGTGGCTTGTAATGTAGCTGTTAAAGTAGAAATACCAGGGACTGCAGTCATCAATGTGACCTCAGCAAAGAGAGTGGATGGTAAATGGCAATATAAAGCTGTCAAATTAGAAATCAAAATGGGTATACAAGTTACTGAAGAGAGAGAGGGCAGTGCTGAAGTAGGAGAATTAAGAGCATTTGTTTTAGCAGTACAAAATGAAGCAAAGATCATATATGTGGACTCTTATACTGTTTGGGTGGGTGCCACACAGTGGCTTTGTCAATGGGAAGCCCTAAAGTGGGAAATAAATAGTTCCCCAATCTGGAGAATTGAAGACAAGAAATTAATATTAGACATATACAGAAAAACACTGTTCCAAATAGGATGGCTGAAAGATCACAGAATCACAGAATCACAAAAAGTTAGG
>NW_010174245.1:0-8206 GCF_000695765.1 Mesitornis unicolor | reverse complement strand
CCTTCCAATCCCTAATGTACTGTGATTCTGTCATACTGTGATTCTGTGAAAAATACATCTAAGCAGTACAATTTTGATGATATACTGTGTTAATACATCTTAAGAGGTATGTTGGTCTGATGATGTACACACACTGAAGGCAGGCCAGCTGGTGGCAAGTGGAATTAATTTTAAAGTTGCTGTTCTGTTGCTTTGACAGATTATGTAAAGTGAATTATTTATAAAAATGAAACAAATTTGAACTTTCATTTTGAAAATTATACCTGTATTTCATGCACGTATGTTTATATATATATGTATGTACTTCTGAGAGGTTATGAAATACCTAAGAAATGTTCTGTATGTTTTGAAAAAAATCTTCTTTCAGGCTTTTTTGACTATCTGTTTAGGGCTAGTTTTCATTCCATACTATCTGCTCTTTAAGTCCTTTTTCCTTTCTGGACATTTGGGCTATAAATATACTAAAAAGACAGTTATATTTTCAAAATTACATTTATACCACTGAAACTCATCATAGCGGTGATGAAGAAACAGAGTTAAAAAAGCCAGTTTTGAGGAAAGGTCCAATGCCTGTGCTGTGCTATCTGTTTATCCAAATATTTCATGGGTAGGTTTCAGAACAAAGCTGATAATTCATTGAAAATGGGTTTCAGGAAATACAGGTGTAAGATAAGGTACAATATGTAGGAGGTGTAAAGCTTAGGAGCTTTGAATTTTAAGTACATGTACTTACTGCTTGAGCAAGAGAGGGATCTAGATGGAGCTAAAACCTGAAAAGGTTTCTGCAGGGAAGGTGTAATGAAAAAGGAATGGCTATAACAGTAGCAGTGGCACATCCCACAGAAACCATTTACATTGCTTTTAAATGGATTAAAGTAACAATCATAGCCAAAAGGGTACAAGAAAGGATAATACAAAAGAATGTCCCTGTCATGAGGTAAGTATCCAGGAGGAAGTGTGATCCTCAGAGCTCTGGAGCCCAAGATTTTGCAGCTAGGACCTGTTGGAGAAAGTCTATGTGACAGCTAGTGCAGGAGGTAGGGCTTCTTCCTAGATACAGACACAGTGCTTTTGTGTATCTCAGTGTTAGTCTAGATGTATTTCTGAAGTGCCCTTGGTTGGGTGGGTGGATTTTTTGGTTAGCTGGTTTTTGTTTTTGTTTTTGTTTTGTTTTGTTTTACTACAAGTCTTATAGCTGTGGTGCAAGATAAGCTCAAGGAAAGCTTTTGTTTTGTAGTTTCCTTACAGAGATATTCAGAGGCACTTCAGATATTTGTGAAGGGTACATTAGTTCCCCTTTTTACATTTAACTGTTACTCTCACCTTTACCTTCACAGTGACTCCTCATGTATAATGTAATATAAAATTAGAAAAAAACTCTCCAAATTTTGTATTAAGAGTTTCTTCTTCTATGCAAAAGGAGGAAGAATATCCTTTCATTTCATTCGTAGATATCTCATGTCACAGATACTAGAGAGCATTTCCAGTTTATTTTAGTACCTTTGAAGGGAATATTGCTGTGACAATGAGACCTCTTTTTTTGCTTTCACTCTGCAATGCAAAGGAATTGATTGTCTTCTTTGTGATAACATATAATATTAGCTTCGTTGTCTGTACTTTTTGGGTTCTCTTTCACTTTGATCTCTTTCACAGATCTTTTGTTTTCAGTTTTATCTTTAGCTGAGGTTCACTTTGTGGTAGCAACAGTAGTTCTTTCTGACATTTTTCCATATATTTTTACTTCTGTCATATGCACATAAGCAGCCAAAGTACAAGCAAAATTTCTTTTTTGCTTACTCTTATCTCATAAATTGCCACTACATTCTTACAGAAGCCTAAAAAATGAAATATGTGAGTCAGATCCCCAAAATATGAAACAAAATATCAGCCCCAAAAGTCTACAATTGAGCTTGTTATTTAATGCTAAAACAGAAGACAGGATCTTATTTACAGCAGAGCATGGTTTTCTGTCAGTGCTTTTATGTATTTAAATTAACGAAAAGTTGCTATTTTCCCTAGACAAATTTATGTCACAATATCTATATTTATATAAAAACGATTTGTTTCATTATTAGGCCCTTTAATATAACTGTTGCATAATTGAAAAAGAACAGAGAATTCATGAAGGGAAACACAAATGCAAAAAGCTTAAAATATTTAACATGGCAACATGGGAATGTTTTAATAACACTGTTCTCTTGAATTTTCCTTAAGATTTGTTTTTCTAAGTTGCATTTTATTTTAATATATAAGATCATACTATACTACATAACGTAAACCTCCACAGTTAAAATATCTCTTTAAAAGGATAAACAATAAGTGACAGAAAACTGTGGAAAAAGGGAAGAACGATTTTGTGGATCAATTTTAAGACTGTTAGGAAAGTAAGCAACATTTATTTGCCAGGTAAGCCGCTGAGGTTTTGAAGATTCTTGGGTAACATTTCTATAAAAGACTACTGATTTTTAATACCTGAGTTCAAACCTCAAGGGCTCTGTTGCTAAGAACAGCTCCCTAGTGAAATCTGTAGGGCTTCTGGGAAAAGAACAATCTACCTGGTGGCATCCAGTATCCAATAAAATATAGAACTTTATATTCATTTCAAGTCTTATTTCTGCTTTTTTCTTTCCTTTTTTTTTTTTTTTAATACCAATTTTTAGAGTATAGACTGCATTCATAAATGACTGGAAACAAAATACATTAAAGAAAGTGCAAAATTTAAGCTGAGCCTTTACTTCTAAGGCTCTATAGTTGTAGTCTAGATCTAAGTTATTTTTCAAAAGCTTTTCTCATCAAGTAATATTAATCAGGTTAAATTATACTTCATGAATATGTAATTTGTTTGTTCATTATAATGGGTTATAGTTCCATTTATAAATAATGACTTAGTTTTATTGCTAACATAGATAAATATTAGAGATATAACTTAAATAGTTTTATGAGCAACATTGTACCTAAAATTTCTACAGAAATACATACATTTTTATACCACCATTTTCTCATGGATTTATTTTCCTTCTGTGCTTGTATTGGGATATCCCTCAAACATATTAGATAAATATGTTAAACAATTAATGTCTGTATCAGAGAATGTTAAGCATGCATTCAGTAAGATGTGCTGTTTTTAATCATAATACTGATTTTTATTCTAGCACTTTCACATCCAAAACAAAATCTCCACGAATGCTCCTAATATGACAGAATCTGCTGCTATAAGACTTATTGTTTAGATCTTCAGACAAAAACAATTTTTCAGTTCTTTTGATTCACTGTCTGTAGTTTAATGAATTGGCATTTATTTTCAGTAAATTCATATGAAGGGATTAAAGTTATAGCACTCAAATAATTAACCTCAAATGATGGCTTAAAATGCTTTTCAGGTTAAGACTCCTGAAACCCGAAAAATAATACATTGAACATATATTTAGCATTTTGAAGGCAGGAAACGAGGTTAGTTGTAGTATATACTTTACCAGTAATTACAGATTCAACAACTACAACTGAAGTGCCAAAAATTTAAACCTGTCTATGCTACATTTCATTTCAAAATCAGATTGGGTGACTATCAATGTCTCATAGACTGATAATGTTGAGAAAGAAAAATCACTTTTCTAGTTATATTTAACAAACATGCACAGTTGAATTGTGCTTGGGGAACCTGCAGACCCACTGGATGTGTAGGTCTGCAGTCCTTCCCCAGCTGTGCTTCAGAGCTTTTGGTAACCACCTGACAGCTACTGCTGGGGCAGGTGGAAGAGCAGAGTCCAGAAATGCTATGTCATACTGCAGGATTGGAGAGGAGGCAAGCAGGAGAGCAGGGACATCACCCTCTTGTTACAGAGCTCCCAGCTGCTGGAAATCAAGGATATGGCAATGCTTTGTAAGTATTTGTATTTCTTTAGTGTCTAAAGACTCCAGCTGGGATCAATGCACCACTGTGTAATCTCTTACTGTGGAAAAGATGGGCCCTATTCCAAAAAGTTTAGGATCTGAAGAGACAAGTGTCACGGAATTGCACCAAAATGGCTACACGCACACAAATAATGAACTCAAACAAGCTTTAATCTGCAACTGAAATGAATCAGATAAAACTTCATTCACCAAAACAACATCCCACTGACATTTAACAAATACAGGTTTGATATGCTGGTTGGGAATATTACCAGACACAGCTGAGTTAAGAATTCTTAAATTTTGGCCAAACGATCCAAAATGTGCGCTCACTCACTCACAAAAAAGGGAGGGCTCTCAATCTCGAGAAGTTACCTTAAGTGGCATCCCAACTCAAAGGGAGAGTCCCCAACTGCAGACCTGCTGCTCCGAGGAGGACCGACTCAACATGAGTCCTCCGAGGGGGCCCCATTTATACCCTGGTCAAATCTGATCTGTGGTCAATACATGGTTGTGTCAGCCCCCTATTGGCTGAGGACCCCAACTTTCCCGCCTTTGACCCCCACTCTGTGGACCAGACATGAGCTGTGAGGGGCGAGGCAGTCCTGGCGCCACCAGGGCCAGAAACTTTAGCACTGTTTGTGTTGGGTCATTCTCAGGTCTTTAGTAGGGTGGGTGCATCTGCCACAACAAGGCAGAGAGATAAAAAGAATAATTTTCAAAAAGAGAAAGAGAAGACATGGTTGGTATGAATTATACCAATCTCAGGTTTCAAAAATATTTTTAGAAACTTTTAAAAAAATAATTAATTTGGGGGATGAAAGACAGGAAGAGATATACAGGCAGAAATGTCTAAATTGGAAGAACAAAAGAAAAGGAAAAGACATTGAAACAGGTACAAAGGAAATGAAGAGAGAGGATAAAACAAAACAGAAGACAGAAAGGAATATGGATAAAAGAGAGTTCTTTCACAGACCTTTAGAAAGTAGTGAAATGTGATAGTATCCACCTTTTGGCTAATCTTTAATAAAGTAGCTAGTCTTCATCACTGAATGTAGTCAATGTGTCTAGACATACCTAAACCAAGTTTTTGGTTCCATGTGATTTAACTTTTCTGATGACATTAGTACATATCTTAGTCCAACACAATTGTCTAAACCAGTGATGATGATGGTGAAAAAATTGTTAGAAATAGTTGTGTTTTCCTGTTTTTATAGCAAAATATACTGGGTATGTTAATTCACAGCCAAGTAGCAAATAAGCTGAGTAGATCAGGTTATTGCTTGCATTTTAGGCAGATTACACATTGCAGAAAAAATAATTTAAAAATAATTCTGTGATGAGAACAAAATATATAAAATTAAGTAAAAATAGAAGGTTATTTAGGTGATATAGAGAAGAATACAGTACATGAATTCCAATAAAATGCAACAATTTATTTTGCAAAAAGCCTGAAAAACTTCGGCAAAACTAAAAGGTTCTGAAGATTTCAGTATGTGGTTTGCAACCCTAATCAATATTATATTATTAGGTAATTGCATTGCTGTATGTCCTCAAGAGTTGCATATATTCGACCAGTTGGTTAGGCTCTAGTATTACATTTCCTGTTTTGGGGGTTTTATCTTTTTCTTTTTATCTCAAGATGTATCTGCAAAAATGAAAACCACTATATGCCTACAATGACTTGAAGTCTATGAAACAGAGATAATCAATGAAATTAAATTAGATTGCTGTTTTCAAGTAACTTTCTTTTGTCTCTTATTGTGTAATAATTAAATTAGCTAACTTAGTAACCTGCTCATGGTTTTTTTAATGTAAATGAATTCTTTTGAGTAAAAATTGTTATTTATCCTTTCATGAATAAAAAGAGCCTTGAATAAGTGCTTCACGCTGAAACAATTTTATCACCCTTTCTTTATCAATAGCATTTCTCTAACTCTGTGGAAAAACAGAATAGGGTCTTGCCTTGTTCCTTCTTAATGAAACTCCCATGTGATGGAACGTACACTTAATGTCATAACTATGACTGAAAAAACCCAGTTAATTCAGTGAAGTTGCAATAAGATCAGAATTGATTATAAGGTAGGATCTAAATAACAGGAGTAATCATACTCAGTTACACCCATAAAGGAGGTAATTCATTCTTCAGTATTTAAGAATCATTTTGTGATTCCCAGAAGCTTAGACATACAGATACACACATAATTAATACATTAACTCTAATTTAACAGTAATACTATAAATTGTTGAGTTACCTCATTCTCCGTTCACCTCTCCGATGAAGATAGGCTGAAACAGCTGGGGTTGTTCAGCATGGAGAAGAGAAGGCTCCAAGGGGAGCTTATAGCGGCCTTCCTATACCTGAAAGGTATGTATAAGAAAGATGGGGAAGAACTGTTTACAAAGTCATGTAGCAATAGGACGAGAGGTAATGGTTTTAAACTAGAAAAGGGTAGATTTAGGTTGAATATTAAGAGAAAGTTCTTCAATATGAGGGTGGTAGGTCACTGGAACAGGTTGCCCAGAGAGGTGGTGGAGGCCCCATCCCTGGAGATATTCAAGGTTAGGCTTTATGGGGCTCTGAGCAACCTGATCTAGTACCATCGTCCCTGCTTACTGCAAGGGGATTGGACTAGAGGATCTTTAAAGGTCCCTTCCAACCCAACACATTCTATTATATGATTCTGTGATTACATTCTAACTCAATCCCAAGTAATACTGATAAGAGGACCAAAGTGTAAATATGGTATGAAAAGAGATTTCTTTTTGAAAGTACACATACAAGCCAAAATTTGGAGTGAACAACAATTATTTTCTGAAGAGCAACAATTAAACAACAATAATACGTACGATTTTTGAGTTACAAAATTTAATTTCTTTCTACCAGGCATGTAAGGATTCCTCCCATATCAGACGTTGCCAATCCTTTAAACCATTTACACCTCTACAAAAGATGACTGAATCTTGCAGGGTTCTGGATGCACATCAGAGAATCAATGGAACAGTCAGTGTCACATAAAAATATCAAATAGCAGAAGGTTCCACCACCACCAATTCATGGTGAAAATTCAGAGTAAAACCATCATACATCTGGATTGAAGATCTGGTAAATGGATGCAAACATTAACGTAGGAAATGGGACAATAAGAGGGAGAACGTATTGAAAAAAAGACCTTTCTTATAATGGAGGAATCATTTGAATTTTAGATAAAGTATTATTGACAGTTTTAACAAGTGAAGGGCATATTTGGATGACCTCTTCAGAGAAGGTCTAATATATTAGATACAGTACTAATGTTTTTTTAAAAAAGTTGATTATTTCATGTTATAAAAAAGTTGAAGTCCACAGTGGTCTTCTGGGTGCATTATTTATATGCACTGTATAAACTAATAAAAGTTTATCCAGGAAATAAGGAAAATATATCATTCCAGCTCTAAAGTAAATGGTATATATAAGCAATTTAGGCTTCATTTGATTTTCTTGCTCCAATATGAAATAAAGAAAATTTAACAGCAGATCAGGGAGAGCATTATAGATGAAAGTGATCAAAGTCTCAAGTAATTAGACTTGATCCAGTAGTTAACTGGATAGATTCTTCTCTGACCCATCATTCATGCTTATCACGAACACTGTGACTACATACACCTTCCTGCAACCTAGTCACCAGTTAGACTACAGAAAAAAGTTTTTCTCAGAAATCCTATAGAAAACAGTGGCACCACATTGCTCAACTAGCATTCTCTGCACATCACAGTGTTGACACAGAGAGTAGTATTTTGCGGTGCATGTTGCTCTTATATATTTAGTTAATTTTTACATGTGTACCAGGAGGAGAGTGCTTCAAATAACATTTGAAATCACTGTATTTCCATTTAAGATAATTTTTTCAGGGAGGTCATAAATGGAGAAAGTAGTTGCTTAACTAGCATGGTCTCTCCAACACCACTGAAGCAAAAAAAGAAAATGTATTGTGTTTTCAGTGAGAGGGCTTTTGGTTATGTCTTTGGTAATGGGAGAAGGGCTATGGAGATGGCCCTTTAAGAAGCTACCTGAAAAGCTCCCCCTTTGCCTTTGTCAGATCCACCTCTGACGAGGGCCAAGCCAATCAGCACCCCTGCGAATTCATGTATTTAAGGGGGGTGCAGGGCATGCTTCTCTCTCTCTCTGGCACTGGCCCTCATCAGTGCGGCCCCAGGTGCGGGTGGCGTGGCCCTGGCCTTGCCCAGCTGGGTTAGTCGACCCCAACCTCAACTTAAGCTTAATCCCTGCTGCAGCTCACCCCGAAAAAAAAGAGAGCGAGCCGGGATCTCCATA
>NW_010174244.1:0-438 GCF_000695765.1 Mesitornis unicolor | reverse complement strand
TACTACAGACAAAAGCTGCTGCTGTTCTGGACCACGATGATGTTTGGGAGGAGAATGATCAAGCTGGTGGTGAGGAGGCTTTGGCCCAAGGATCTATTTATACTGAAAAGGAACCTGGTTTATATCCACCATTAACGTCAGTTGGGGCCGTGGCTGCTGCAGCACCTACGGCGCAAGAGCTTTTGGAAAATGCAAAAAACATCTACCTCATTTAATTCCTTCTGCACCCCCACACCTCGAATCATTGATAGATCGCTTACAAGCAGCAGTATCTCGGCAAATTGAAAATGAGCAGGCTGCAGACACATTGTTGATGCAGCTGGCATGTGAAAATGCTAACGCTGACTGTCAGAAAACTTTAGCAGCAGTCAGAGGAAAAGTGAAAACACTCGCTGAGCTGATAAAGTCATGCCACAATGTGGGCTCAGATGAACATAG
>NW_010174243.1:28778-29326 GCF_000695765.1 Mesitornis unicolor | reverse complement strand
AGGGGGCAGAGAAGCCAGAGAAGTGCTGACTGCATGGCCACGGCGTCTCTCCTTGCTTGCTTGTAAGAGGCCATGTTGTGCGTCTGTAACCGTGGCTATTCATCCGGGCTCCTGCTGTCACGCTTCTCTTCCCCCTCACCTGAGCTGCGCCTTTGGGCACCTGCATGAGGCCTCACCCTGTCCCCTCATCGTGGTGGATGGAGGGCATGCCAAGGAGCAGGGCAGCAGTACGAGCTGTCACGACACTGCATGAGTTTTAAGAGCATTGCACAAGTGACAGTTCTGGGACAAGTGCTGAGATGATGGGGCAAGTTGCCTTCACACTGAGGGACCTGGGAGTTCTCCAGGATATGGGAAGTGGATGCATGAACTGGGACAGCTGATGTGGCTGAGGAGGATGCTGTTTTCAGAAGTGTTTTGCTGGTCGTCTTAAGGACTCGGTTTCCCCCCTCCCCTTGGTCAGTCTGTAGGGTAACAGTAGCAAGTTTGGTGCCACCAATCCTCCTGGAAGTCTCTTGGTTGAAACTCAACCTCCGTGGCTTGGCCGC
>NW_010174243.1:20657-28765 GCF_000695765.1 Mesitornis unicolor | reverse complement strand
TGCTGTACTGGTGGGTTTCAGAAAGTACAGAGCAGAGGGTCCAGTCACTGCTCAGCTGCTGGCTGGGTGCATGTGTGTAAAGCATTATGTGCACCTGGATGTCAGCATATCTTGCATGTGCTCACTGCTGTCATTCCCTGTTTGGCGAGAGGTCACCAGAGGTGCTTGTTACTGGTTGTAGGGGAGCTGGAAGTACAGTGTGGGAGCAGGGGTTTCATATGTGTGTGTAAGGGGGACAGTGCGAGCACAGGCACATGAGGCAGCTGTTGTGGGTGAGGAGGATGTCGTTACTACTTGTTACTAGACAGTACTGCAGGTCTTTCCCAGTTGCTAGTCTGGGCTCCTTCAGAGCCAAAGAAGATGCATGTCTGTGATGGGTTACTCTGGTTGTGGTGAGGAGGGGAAAATAAGTGATTTTAAATCTTCTTTTGAGCCTTTCTGAAGTGCATCTCCTGCAGTGCAAAATCCTGCGCCGGTGACGTGCCAGTAGGCAGGAGAAGCACTGTGTTTCAGCCCTCTGCAGCAGTCTCTGGTGACCGAGCAGGATTTGACTGTGTAGTCCCAGTCAAATACAGTCTCCCTGAACGAAAACATGGTGTGGTGTCTGATAAAGCAGGTTGGACGTGCCTACCCTCCCAGCCAGACGCATGGGTCTCCTCTATGGTGATGGGTTGAGGGGAAGAGTGCTGCTCCACTTCTGCCTCCACCCCAGCTGCTGGATTTTTGGCTCTGAGGATACTGCACTTGCCTGCTATTCTTCCCTGGATAAATGTGGGAGGCAGTGGTGCTGGGGGGGAGGTGGGGGTTGTGAATAATGGTGATGGTAGGAGGGGTTTGTTCCAGTCTGGACTGGTCCAGTCTAGTTCTTTCCTTCCTGTCACCGTTTGAACAATGCTGCTGCTCCCGCCGTGGCTGATGCTTGCGACACGGCAGCCCCCTCCCAATGTGCTTCAGGCTGTGGTGAGCTCCCTTCCCTGCCTGCTCTGCCGGCTGCGGACTGAGCCCTCTGCAGCCAGCCAGCCTGCTGCCCCCTGTCCTTCCCACTGGGCCCTGTGCTCTGGGAGAGGGCTGTTAAACACCAGAAAAAGAGGGATCTTTACAAGACTTTGGGATGGGGTGGGTGTTGTTCAGTGGTGAACAGCAATGGAAATGTTTCTCCCGTGGGGACAGTTTTACTGGAAGCAAGAGGCAGGCGCGCTGCCTTTCGGGCAGCTTGTGCCACTCACTGTGCTGGGAGGGTGGTGCAGGTGCGTGTTTGCAGCAATGCTGGACAGTACAATCTGGAAATGTTTCAGTCTCTCCAATTAAAGGAAGGACTGAGTGCTCTGGAAGGGAATTCAGACTGTCCCTTCGTGAAAGGGAGGCTTAATTGTGTAATGGACTAATTTGGGTATAATAGCATATTTCAGTTCAAAATTCTGTTGATGCAGTGCAGCTGACTGAAGAACTCCTCCAGGACCATTGCTTCCTTCAAGACCTGTTCTGCTCTGGAGACTGCCTTGCCACAACCCCCTGGCCCTGGTCTGGCAAAGCCCCATTGTAACAGAAGAATAGTTGGGATTTTTTGTGGACCCGAGTGACTGGTGCCTGCAAGTCTGTCAGTTGGTGTAAATGTGCAAGGTCATTGTATTGCTGGATTTTTTGGGTTTAGTTCATGGATATTTTAGCTCAGGTCACTGAAGGGTCTCTTTGCAGAACTGGAGAGATGCAGTGGATCATTTTCATTTTTTTTTTCCGAAGAAAGCAAATCAGTGCCTGGTTTTGTAGGCCTATGTATGTCAAACATGGGGAGTTGAGGCGGCTGTTGAGCTGGAAAGAGCCTGGCCACAGCTGGGCTGCTGACTTTCATAGGACTTGCTGCAGGGATGCAGTTCTGGCAAAACTATGTGCTGTGGGCGGCTGGGAGGTTATTTTGTTTCTCAGTTGAGTGTTACTCTTCAAGTATGAAGTACAGTGTTACTGCTTGAACTGCAGGTCTAACTTGAGGCACCTGCTAATAGAGTATATACAGTAGTAGTGTGTGTGTCTGTGTGTATATATGATACATAATGATGTAGATATATATGATACACAAATGATATATAAGTAACATGCATAGAGATGTCACTTGAGTATTAAAAGGCAAAGCTGCCTTGTCAATTATTCCTGCAACTCAAAGCTTGTTGTTTAGCAAAGAATGCTTTTATACCTACTTTAAGACCCTTAAACAATGAACACTTCGTTGTGGCTAATCACATGCACAATTTCTCTAAAACGGTGTTTGTCCATGTGAGTTATGGACACTTAATACACTTGTGCTGCTTAAAATGGTAGTCCTCCTCTGCCACAGTACAGCAAGCTAACTCTGTGCTGTTAAAGCAGAGTACAATTACTGTGATTTGAATGGCTCAAATCGTATTGTTTTCTTCTCTGAATATTTAATATCAGCAAATGTGGACAAAGAGGGCAGTTGGGCTATTTTCTGTACATTTGTGTAGATCCTTCGGATAAATAATTCTAACTTAAATTCTGAAGGGCTATTTATTTGAACTCAGTGCAGCTCAGAGTTGGCTATTGCTATGGAAAATGATTGGTTTTCATTCCAGCTCCACAGGAACTTCCACTGCACACTTCCTTCTTGGGACATAGGAGAATATTTATTGAAATAGTACTGCAGGTGATATTTGTCTAAAGCATGGCTTTTTAAGTTTTGTGCTAAAGGTCATGCGCTCTCCCTAGAAGCACCTGTTTTTAATGACTTGTTTTGCTGGAAAAGTAAACTTAATCCCTAAACACTGGAAAATTTATGACTTTAAGAGTATAATCAGAAAGGTGCTAGTGGAGCTAGTAGTTAATTCTACGAAAGTGTTGCCAGCTTTTAGAACTGTTGTGTACATACTCTGAGGGATAAATGTTACTGACTTCTTGCTTTAGTGGAAGAAAAGGTTAAATGGTTAAATACACTGCATATACATTAGCTGGCAGAATCCCTTAATATCCAAATTTTAAAGCATTGAGGTTTATTTTTAATATCTGCTACTGAATGCTAATTTATATGGTAAAGCTGAAGAGATTGCTCTGTGGAGTTGCTCTGAAGCAGTTCCCTCAAGTTTTATTCACTCTGTGTTTCAGTACTTCATAGAGTATGATTGAATTGGAAGGTCCTATAGTTACAATAAGTAAATAAGTAAATAAAATTTCAATAGTATTCTAGTTTAGTTTTCTGATAGCAAGAATAATTTAAAAAATAGATTTCAGCAGTTTAACTGTAATGCAGTTGAAAAGATGATCATTTGGTGATTCCTAGAAGCCAGGTTTTTGTAGTTAGCATATGTAGTCTCATTTAAACAGTGAAAGAAATGTATGTTGGATTTACACATGACCAATTCTATACCGTACTTAATTTTATGAAAATGATAGTTCCTTCTAAATGGAATAACTTTTTAGCAGGGCTGGTTAATGTTTCCTTGATGGCTTTTTATGTTTGTTGTACTGTTTTCTGTGATTGTTTTACCTAAATTTGAGTAAGATAGCCTAGTACTTTGAAATCCTGCTTTGAGATGTGTAATAGCCTTTAAGGACCATCTGAAACCTTTCCTCATTCCTCAAGGCAAGCATAAGTTACTTTTTACTGTATGGCTCATCTCTGGATTTGTCTGTATGGTGTTCAGTTTCACTATATAAAGCACTTTTTCACCCACATGCTGTGCTCATTCGCAGCAGAGGAAGAAAACATGGCAGGGGAATTCTAAAATAGAAAGGAAGTGGGGAGGGGAAGAACCACAGTAGTTACAGGGTTAACACTTTTGGGAGGGTAGTCCAGTATTAAGGCATACTATCCTAATGCAGGATCATGTACAGCTCTTTGCCTTTAGTTTTGAAAATATTTCAGTTCAGACTGAAAGGCAGGCAAACAGGCAGTTTTGCTTGCTTAATTCACGTGTTTTAGCAGTTCTTCATATATCTGACTTGATCTGGCTCAGCATTTACATTCACTCTTGAAAACTGAACATTTTATGCGATTATAAACTTTCATGGTAGGGTGTTGCAAATCTTAAACACTGCTGAAAAGGCATTTGTTACATGTTATAAGATAAAGCTTTTAATTTGTTCTATGAAATTTATTTTTGTGTTTTCTTCCACAGGGCAAAATCACTGATCAAGTTTACAACTATCCAGAGGGCTTAGGAGAAGTGCTTTATAGAGAACAGTTCGACTTCAACGCTGAGCCACCTTGGGAACCTAGCTGATGATAGTAGGGTTCCATCTCCTAACTTGTCCATGTAAGTCTCTTTTCCTTCTCTCTTCATCTGTATGCAGGAGGATAAGCCCGTCCAAAAATACAAACAGCATATGTCGGCTTTTTAATAAGCAAGGTAACTGTCTTGGTATAGATTACCAAAATTCTGAAATAGTGGTGTGTATGTTATATGGGGCTTTTGTTCAAAGGAGAACTATAATTTTTACTCACGTAATATTTTTTTCAACAGTTATCTGATGAATGTGAGACTTAAACATATGTGAGTCAACTTCATAAATTGAGCTACTTTTCTGAATTAAGGCTGTTGGCTACAGAAATAAAATGCCATAACTTTAGTCTCTTGGTGGTTATTCTGAAGTCATGAATTGGCACTGCATGACTGTTAATAGCAAGTCATGATTTGCTGAGTACTGTCTGATTTCTTAATGTATTTTATACTGAAATGGTTAAAATTTGCCATTGTGAAAAGTAACGAATGCTGATTGTACAGGGTGTGCCTTCCCAAATGCCTGTCTCCATTATTTGTTAATTACTGTCCACTTCCACAAATAGTTGCAGTTGAGCTGCAGTAGAATGTGGAATTGTGTTGGATAGAAATAGTGTACCAATTATAAATGCATTTAAATTTTTAAGAGGTAAATAGTTGCTAAAGAAAAACAAAACCAATGATAACTGGTTAACAAATGAATGTGCATAGCTGTTCTTAAGGAGCCCAGAAAACTCTGGAATGTATGTGGTTAATCCTGTTCTGTTAACACAAAACAATAGCTTTATGGGGTTTTAACAATAGCCTTAAATGCATTGTAATATCTGAGTTAAACTGATTTTATACAGCATTGCTTCTGTCTAGCTGAAGGCATTTTTGTTTGGCTTAGTGCCTATAAATTATATAATGCTTTTTAATGTAAAACTTGAGAACGAAAATGGTTAAGTGCATCTGAGGCAGGTACTTTTTAAATACCACAGAGTCCAAATGCCAGTTGTGTCAGTGTATCTCCTAATAACGTACTTAATGTAGATTTGAAAATACTGCAATAAGAGAGGTGCAGGGTAAGCTTGGTTTATCTTAATTTCTGGCTTTAACTCCAGAGGTTATGTTCATTTGGTTTTGTTTGAAACTTACTGAATTAACTACATGTATCTGATTCTACGTAGATGACTTCTCCATTAAAGTGAATACAGTTAATGCTGAATATTCTGTGAATATCGCTGTTATTTTGTGGGTGTTAGATAACTTTTCAATAAGCAAAATATCTGAAAAAAATAATTCTCTTACTCAGTGTCTGAGTTCTGGCTCATTCTTGTGTGTGGATAGAGCTTTTGCATGACATTTTGTGCTTCAACCAGAATAAAGTAAAGTAATAAAAAGATAAGAAAGGCAGGAGAATTGTTAAGAGGAAGGAGTTAATAAAGTATAAAATGTTAAGGTACTATTAAATAGATCTCAATTTCAAAGCCAAAATTCCTTCAGAACAGTTTTAGAAGTTTCTTTCTTTGTGGATAAGGCTGTTCTGAGATTACTCTTTTTCTGACTGGTAGACTGATGTGCTGTGGCAAATAGTGCAAGATACAGCTTGTCCTAGAGTGGCGATGCCACTGGATTTGCTCTATTTGTAGCTGAATGTTAGAGATGATATCTGTGTTTATTTTGAGCTTGGATGTATTATGTCTTCAGTAATAACATACTGTATGCAAAGATAAGTAGTTCAGTATTGAATGCAGTGGTGATGTAGGTAGCAGCAGTCTGAGAGTGTTTGCCAATAAATCTCTATGTGTCTTGGTGTGCTGGAGCACTGGTAATTGCCTGAAACACACAGCTAAGATGCAAGTTAGCCAGCTAATTGGTAGTTTGAGTCCCGTTCAACTTGTAAAGTGACTTAATGGGAAAAAGGTCAATTGAGCTTTTAAACATAATTATTAATATCATGTTTCAGTGGAACTCAAATAAAAATCTTCTGTCAAAAGGTGTACTTACTTAGATTCCCATTAAACTTCCTTCCTTTCTGTAATTCTCTCCCTCCCACTTCTGTCCTTGTATTGCCCTGGCCAAGGAAGAACTTGGAACTGAGTTCTGTCTTGCTTATCAAGCTCTGACTTCCTGAGCAGCCTGGCAACTGTGTTCTGAAGTCTTGGTCCTTTGAAAATCTGTTCTATTTATTGCCACATCTGGTTGGTCAGAAATGGGCAAATTAGTGACGGAAATCTGATCTATTAATGAGCCTTGTCTATGCCAAGCGAAAGTGATGGTTATCTGGACTGGCTGGCCTTTAAAGCTCTCTTGACCATCTGAAGAGGACTGAGTGGCAACTGGAGAACAGGAGGGCTGGGGGCACTGGGGAGGCCAAATTCTAATACGAAGAATAGGCAGTAACTGCTTACACTGTCATGAAAAGTGCTGGTATGGTACCACAGAAATAGACATGCACTTAGGAGAGTACTGATTTTTTGTAAGCTTTCCTAGCTTATTGGCTTTGAATAATGTATTTGAACTGCAAGAAAACAGAAGGCGATTCTTAAAAGCATGGCTTCTGTAGAAGATGCCAGATGGGACATTATTTTTTAGTATCTATGCCCTTTGCTTTTTTACTCTTGCAGTGTATGGAGCAGTCCTGAAGGAATGGTAGGATGCAGCTAACCAAAGGGATGCAGGTACTCTGCCATGACCCTTGGTGGATTTGTACTGAGAAGCAGCTTGTGTAATGCCCAATGTCCACTGCCATTGGAAATAAAGACACCTGCTTCAGCATTTCCATCAGTTGGTTAGTGGCTCCATTCAGCAAACTGAATGATAAGGATATAAGTTGGTGAAATGGCATCTTAGAATGTTTTTTTAAAGATATTCCCATTATAAATAGGAATTTCCTGCATTGAAAACAGAGGACTTGTTTCTGCTTTTCCATATACCTGTTATGTACTTAATTGCCAGTGTTAATGGCAAAATGCTTCTACTTTTTTGACCTGTTACTCCTGAAGAACCAGCACTGTAAGATGAATGTGCTACATTTTTATAATTTTTGCATCAGTGTAATTATTAATCTCATAAATATTTATTTTGTTTAATAAGATATGTAGTTGAAAGGCATTATTGGAAGCCTGTTTTATTTGCAAAGATTTTGTTCTTTGCAGAGGAAGTTTTTAATGAAAGAATCAAACCTCAAGTTGTTTTTTTTCAGGCCCATCAATATGTAGATCTGACAGTGTAAATAAAATAATTGAAAATTGTTTGTTACAGATGCTTGCATATGACAAGCATGTGTTTAGTTAGTCACTTTCAGAGCATTTTAATTTTCTTCTATTCCAGATGTCTGCATTAATTGCAGTGTTTAAATATATAAGCTTTTAAGATAAAAGTTCTTCATCTGGAAGTCAGTCGTGTTAAACCCTAAAGAGCCTGAGGATGTAACGACTTCAAAGAAAGCAATTGCATGCCTATGTAAAAGTCTCATACCACTTGACAGCTTTTGTTTGCCCTAAAATATATGTCCTGGGGCATTGTGCAGACTGACATTTCAGGTGGTAAAATGGGTGGTGTTTCCACACTAAATCTGTCAAATCATGACATGCAGCAAGTCTGCACTTCCACCAAAGACTGAACTCTACTCTAATGACTTCTGACTCGTCTTAGTTGTAGAAGAAGTCTTCAACCATCCTCTTGGTTTCTTTCTGCATATGTTCATTTGATCTTTCACGAATTTTATCATTGATTCTCCTCCCCCCCCACCTCAGGAGCAGGGCCAGTCAGAACAGAGTAAGCTTATAGCACAATCCCAAATCCTACTGCAGTTATTAATCCCTTAAGGAAGCATTTCTCAAGTGTGTAGTTTTGTGGTGGTGCTGTAACAGTACTGTTAGGAATTTTTCTCTTTAT
>NW_010174243.1:15567-20626 GCF_000695765.1 Mesitornis unicolor | reverse complement strand
TCCGATCTTGTTCTCAACAAGACTGAAAAGATGTAATTTCTTCCAGAGCAGGAGAGATTGGAGAGGAGAAGAGCGGGCTGTGACTCTGAGGACAGACTTCAGTAGGTTAATGTTAACTTTGACAAAGTTAAAAAAACTTAGAAAAATCAAATGCTGTGCAACAGCCTGGGAGTGGTTATACTGCATTGTTCATGGTTTGTTGCAAGCTTTTTTATTACGTCTGTACTAGCATAGATTCCTTTTTGTCCCTGCCTCTTGACCATAAGATGCATGTGGATGAATGAACTGTGAGGGACAGCTGTTTCAGGAAGTGACCTTTGTCAAAGCTGATTTGCCAGATAAATGTTCTTTCTGTTGGTTTTGAGGAGTTTGTGGTACAGAGGCTTCTTCCTTCTATGCTTTACTTTTAAATCAGTTCTCCCCCTCCTCCCCATAGGATCTTCCCAAAAGTGAAAGGACAGCTTTTGGAGGAAAGTATTTTTCTGCACCATCTCTGTCTGAAAGCTATAGACACCGCTATGAAAAAGCCTTTCTTTTAAGAGTACTACAGAATTAGCTTAAATCTACTCCAGTGTAACTTAGATGAACACCAAGACTTGAAGAAAAAAGCTAGCTGTTTAGATTGAGCTTCTTCATTTGAAATACAAGCACAAGCAATTAGCCTGCACGGGGAGGGGGGGGGTGTCTGAGTCTAAAAATCTTTTCAGTGCTGTAGTGACTCCACTGGGTGTGCTGACACCTCCCAGCAGGGCGATCAGAGGTGTGTGTTTGTTCAGTGGAAGTGACTTGCACTGTGTGGGTGCACACTTCAGTGCAGGAAATGGCTTGTAGTACAAAAAAGCAACAACAAAAACCCCACAAGAAAACCCCAACAGAACTTTAAAATCTAGCTACATAGTACCTTTGTATACATGGTGGATCTGCTTGAGTTCAGCCTTTGGGCTTTTTAACAGGCTTATAGTATCAGGGAATTGTGGGCTTGTGATCAGAAACATGGAATTTGTCCAGCTTGAATAAACAGTAAAGAGAAACTCAGATATGAGGCTTCTGCCAGCCCAGTTTCTCACATGCACTCAGTTGCAGGTACTTACACTATTTATGGGTTGGATGTGAGCGGGGAGAGGGAAAGATGAACTGGGATCATGGGAGCCCTTCCTGTACATAGTTACTGTGTCAAAATGTTGCCACTGAGTTTTGTTGAACTTTTGAAGTCAGAAGCCAGGCTAGATGTGACCTAAAAGATGTTACAGATTTAGATGAAGCATAAAATGTTTGTCCTCTGTCACAGAAGGATTAATGAACTTGTGGTTTCTGAATGGTTAATGGATATTCTATATTTCAATAATCTGCTGAAAATGCAAATCACCGTGTTCTTGCAGTTGTTCAGTGTGGTTGTTTATTTACTCTGGGTTTTTTTTATTTTTGCAAGAAGACAACAGAAGAGCTGTTGTTGTAAAAGGAAAGTGTAATGTGTTCATTACCCAACCAGCAAGTTCCTGAGGTTGCATAAAGTACTTCAAAACTTAGTATAAAAAAACATAGTATAAAGAACTTACGCTGAAAGAATTAAACTCTGCTGTTAGCTTTTTTCTTTTGATCTTCGCTTTTTGAATACTCCAGAGCTATATCAAATTTTCAGCAAAGTGCTGATGCTAGCTTTTCTTTCCAGGTTGTTTTTCTTTTTTTTTTAAATCAACAAACACAAACCCACCACAAAAAGATCCCCAACTTTTTGGTGCTCTGCTCCTGGAAATTATGGATATTTTATGGAGGTGAACATGCTGAGGACTTTATGCTAATCAGTTGGCAAGTGAGGGATACTGATGAAGTTCCTGTTCAGAGCATGACAGCAGCTGCATAAACATGACTATGGTGTTCATGTTTGTTTCACTGGTTTTAAGTCAAACTTAATTCACAAGCTTGTCTCTTTTTGTTTGGTGTTGGTTTTTAAGGAGTTTTAGCTGTTACTCAGTCTTAAACCAAGATGTGACTGACTGAAGACATTTTTGCTGGTTATTATAGTGTCTGTCTCCCAGTAATTGTTTTATAATTGTAATTTACTTAATTATCATATTGCTGTGATGATTTATCTTGCTCTTTCATGATTGTTTTGGATCTTCAGGATTCCCTTAAATAAGCATATGTCTTGCTGTATGTGTGAGACAAGTATGTTCTTACCTTGCCTAGGAAAAGACAAGTATGCTGTGTAAGAACAGACTTGTCGCTGTCATTCAGCTTCTGAATGTAACTGAAAATTCTTGCTGCCTGAGCTAAATTCACCTGGTGGTAAATGCTGCTCTTAGGAAACATAGGTGGCATCCTTGAGTTACGCAGAAAGCATACAAAACTCTGCTGGCTCTTTTCCTCATTACTGAGGGTAGTGACAAGCAGGAGCAACTGCTGCTTAGTTGTCTTAATATTAGCTTGAGCAAAAGTAAATTTGTTCATATTATTAACAATGTTAACCAAACTTACCTTGCAAATAGGGAGGTGGTGGAAAAAAGACATGAGTCAGAGCTAATACCATGGCCTTGTGACCATTTGAGGCCAAAATTATCATCTTAGCTTTTAGAGTTTTAGTGAAGCATATTTTACCTTCAGCTTTAATGTTTCTGGTTTCTATCAACACTTTTAGTTTGAGAAATTGTTATTTTAAGGCCAAGTACAGATGGCTTTAGAAAACAACTGGTTAATTGTAAGTACTATGCAACTTTTCCTGAGGTTAAAAAAAAAGCTCATGTAAAGAAAGAACCCAGTTAGCTGTGGCTGGTTTTGATCAGTCCTGTGTTAGTCATAAAAAAATGACAGTTGAAACAAAGTCTGGTCAGTCAGTTGCTGTAAAGTCATAGGTAACAAATTGGCTTTTAAACAAGACCTATAACTAATGGAATGTAAACTGTGGGCGGTTGTATTCACCAGGTAAGGCTGGTGATGGTATATAATCAGCAGTTGGTAGTTCTCTGCTGTCTACCAGTTTTTACTTGAGACTATTTAATTCATATTCGAAGATGGTGTATATTTAGCAACATTTTCTATCTTGGGACCTTGCTGATTGGGTTATCTTTTGGAAAACACTGCTTATAAACAACATGCAGTTTCCAATGGAAGTTTGAGGATAGACAAGATGCAAATAAAGCTGGGCTAGAACAGTTACTTTCTCTTAATATGAGTTCCACTTCCTGAGATTAATTGTAATTTTTGGTTACAAATTAGCATCTAAACAAAAAACACCAGGTAAAACAAATATATGAATATAACAAATAGCAGTGCTTACATTTAATCAGTAAACTAGAAGTTCTGTTTAACAGATTCAGAAATGCTGTATTTGAGACAGTCTTCCAGTTGTGTACTTGAATACTAATGCCATACTTGAGAACAGCTGAGCTGAGGTGTTTGTACAAGAATGCTGCATTTGCAGTATTTTTGTAGTTTGTATAAGCTGAGCACAGATCAGTGTACACAGTCTGGTGTGCTTCTCAAGAACAGCCTTGCATCTGTGGTTTCTTACTTGTCTTTAAGTTAGTATCAGATTTAAAGTACACAACTTCTATTTTATTCTTGGCTTCAGTAGAACTGTACTGTCCTTATCCTTGGCAAATGGAGGGTGGCCAGAGTAAAAAAACACTTGATTTTTGTGTTACTGTTTGTAGTACATCAGGCATCAAAAGCTTTCTAATGTTTAAATAGTGGCATAGTACGCTTTGTGGCCCTTTTCCCATTGATTTATGTTTCTTTGTACAGTTTGTTGCATAATTTAAGGACCCGGATATAAGGCTTGGAAGCCATCCCTTGTGTTTCTTGGTTTATGACTGTCGGCTTTGTGGAATACGGCTGAGATGAAAGGATTTCTTGAGGATGCAAATTACTCCATTGGCCTGTTGGATGAAGGAGCAACTCTTGCAGATGTTATTGACAACTGTATTTATGAACATACTCGTGTAAGTTTTCTAACTTTTCCAAATCTTCTGGTTTAGTTCTCAGTCTTCAAACTAGGTTCAAGCACTGATAAGCTGACAGCAAAACAGGATCAGTCTGCTGAAGTTCACCTTATAAAGTAGTTTCCCATTCTAATTCTACTTAGCTGTTTGCTTGCCTCTGACTTTTGGGGAAATTTGGGCATCAGTTGTTACTGTCCTGAGTGTGCCTATAGAAAAGTAGCCTCGCTGATGTAGTTATGTACAGGTTCCTATCTCATTCTTTGATGGGGCTTAGACCAGGAACCTGAAATGGGACAAGTGGATATTGCTGAGTTAGAAACAATTTTTTTGTCCTTTCCCTAAAAATATGCCAAAGTTTAGACAAATAGATATGCCAAGCCAGTTCAAAGCCATGTTTAAAACACTTGTGGTCGATCATGGCTGTGTTGCCCTTCTCTGTGTTGGAAACACAGGTACAAGAAACAAGGGTATATTATGAGGTGCTGTCTTTTTTCTTTCAAGAAAAACTGGTCTAAAAGCTATTGAGGTTTAGCAATCCACTGGAAAGAAACAAATTCTGTGTAGGTACAAGAAACAAGGGTATATTATGAGGTGCTGTCTTTTTTCTTTCAAGAAAAACTGGTCTAAAAGCTATTGAGGTTTAGCAATCCACTGGAAAGAAACAAATTCTGTGTATATAGTAGTAGTTTAATGAACAAGGCTTCACTCGCTTCTCGGGAGGCATGGATATGTTGTAGTCTCTGTTTTATAGACAAGGTTGTAGAAAAGACTTTTTTTTAAAAATCAAGTTTCATTAAGCAAATTCTGTATCATTAATATGCCATACCTGTGAGTCATTGTTCACTTTTTCCCTTGGTTTATCAGAGCTAATGTTCAAATACAAGTGCTCAACTACACTACAGCAAATAGCTAAATCCCATGGCCTTCTGAATTCAGGTATGGGATTCCCAAATCCTGATTCCTAATATTCTTTTTCTGTCTAGCAAATAAATAGGTAAACTACTGGCAACATGTCATGTCTCCAACCACTGGCTGGCTCACAGAGGATAGCTGCCTCCTGCTGCTTTCATGTACTCCTTTAGCTCAAGGGGTACAGGCCTGTGCCATGGATCTAAAGCTCC
>NW_010174243.1:0-15536 GCF_000695765.1 Mesitornis unicolor | reverse complement strand
TTCTTGCTGGTGACCCGTACAGGGGGTCAGTATGTTTCCACCCGATGGAATTTCTATTTGTGTTTTTTCAACAGAAATAAAGACATTGTATACAATAAGCCACAACATAGTTTCATATCTGCAAAAGTGCTAGAATTAACATTTGGTGTCAAGTCTTAACTCAGATCGATCATATATTTTTTGATGGTCTTTAATTAATATACAGTAGGCCATCCGTATACAGGAATTCTACTGAGTGTACATTATAACAAATAAGGAATGATCCATTTGGATTTTGATCCACTACATCCACATTATGAATGGATGTTGAGGAAGACTTTGATAACAGATGAACAAGGGGAACTGTTAACACTTTCCAGAAAAGTGTCTGTACATTTTCTTAAAGATGATGTACTTGACTCTGCAACATTAGCACACTGAGTTCTTGAAATTGTTTGACCTTTGTGCTTAATAAGATGTGGAGAACAGTCTCAAACCTGACTTCCTGAATTAAAATACTATCAAACAAATGTTCAATAAGATGAGCTATTAGCTAGCTAAATGTTAAAATAATGGTAGTGTGTTAGATTTTATTCCTTGTATAATAAGTTATAAATTATGTTGAGACTGTGGAAGCTTCTGTCCCAGGGGATTTTCTTCCTTCAAAAAGTTGCAGACTTCTGAAAATACAAATTTCAAAGATAATTGTAACCTATTCTGTATTTTTAGATAAAATCAGTATTTGACATCTAAGTAGTATCTTTTGTTCAGGAATCCCAGAATATTAACAAAATAGCATTCGTAATATCTCTGAAGTGGTAGGTATTCCCCTTTTTTGTTTTTTTTTTAAACTAGTTGAAATTGCTAGGTGAAAGTAAAAACAGGATTGTTCAAGCTCAAACCTAAAAGTTAATAGCAGGATGAAGAAACTTTACATAATTCTTTAAGACTTTGTTTCATAGGTTGTTTATGCTTTGACAGCAAACACACAATTTCAGACACTTTATTTTCCCATTTTTCTTTTCTTAGACTGGAAAAAGAGCATTTTTTGTTGGGGATCTTGGAAAGCTTGTAAAGAAGAACATACAATGGCAGAATGTGATGGCACCAATAAAACCGTTTTATCCTGTAAGATGCAATTCTACTCCAGGTGTACTAGAAATTTTGGGAACCCTTGGCGTTGGATTTGCATGTTCCAGTAAAGTAAGTTTTAATTTTCTCTATATCTGTGTGCCTTATTTTCATCCAGCCTTAATATGCCATACCCATGAGTTGTTGTTCACTGGCTGTTGAAAACCCATACTTCTACCCTGGAAGGAGCAGATAGTTTTCTTTTTAGAGTATTTGGACTGTTTAGTACAGTATTTAGAGCACATTTGATAAAAATTCATTAAAGATGCACTCAACTGTCAAACTATGGTCTGCTGTTGTTTTTCAGTCTGAAATGGCACTGGTACAAGACCTGGGCATTTCTCATGAAAACATTATATATACAAATCCTTGCAAGCAAGCCTCTCAGATAAAGTATGCAGCGAAAGCTGGGATAAACATCATGACTTGTGACAATGATACTGAGCTGAAGAAAATTGCACGTAACCATCCAAATGCTAAGTAAGTATCAAAATTCAGGTGTTGCTTTTATGTGGTAGAAAGTTAATTTTGCCTGTATTCTGGTTTGGTTGTTGAGTTGCAAGCAAGATACACAGCTTCTTTAGTGAAATTCACTCATGTCTATTTTTCTCTTCTCTTGTCTCCTTTGAAGGTAGCTTTTTTGCAACTTTTCCCCTACTGGGTCTTGGCTTTCTAACATGATAGTAAGGCCCTTGTTTTGGGAGAAATTTTGCATTTTGACTTCATAGGGCAATCTTCATATAAAGATTTCAGTGATGAAACTTCAGAAGTCTGTCACCTCATTACATGCAAGTACATCTTCCTCCTGCTCTGTTGTGGCTCCAGTGTTTTTTTCAGGGTTTTCTGTTTGGCTGTCAATGGCTTCAGCTAAAGTCAGGGCTGAGACTATCAGCAAATGTGTGTGTATCAAGTCCCAGCTAGGCTTTGGGCATGCTGTTCAAGTCTATTCAATGTGCCTGCAGGTACTTCCCCACTATTAAAACAGTGAGAAGTTTCATCCCAGTTCTATTTTTAGGCACTTCAGTGTTGGCCCAGATGCTGTCTGTAGAGAAGCGATCAAAGCTGATGTTCTGGTTGTTACATTGGCAGCAATAAAATTACCTTATTTATCATGGTATGTTTTGGACTCATAGTTGCTCATGTCTTTAAGTGTCACATCCCTCACATAAGCTCCGACTCCAGATTGCTTAAAGGTATGGACCATGGCCAAAGTATTTCTGAATGAATATTACAGCGCTTTCCAGTGATTAATGAGGTATAGCTTCCCACAAATGTCATCTTGGCACACAAAGAAGCTGAATTTCTGACATCCTTTACCGAGCCCTTGGTTCTAGACAGTCCTTATTAATGTGTCAGTCTTCTCCCAAAGCTGTGGCCATAGTTGTAGAATTGGGAAGATTCTGAGTTCGGTATCTGGAAATGCTGCTCAACCCACCTGGTGGCTTGGGTTTTTTGGTTTGGTTTTGGTTGTCTTTTTTTTCCTCTTTAGACTACTTCAAGAGCTAATGTTGCTGTTGAGTGTTTACAGTTCATCCTTACAGAAACCTGTCAGTGCTTTGCATACTAGAGAGTACTTTCTGTGCAAAGAACATTATCTTATGATAAACAATTCTGTATGTAAAATCTTGGCCTTGACATACTCCATGCATTTGAAGGCCTTAGAAATGCTAAAGGTATCTCTTATGTCATTAGTATTTTGCTAGTTATCACTGGTGGGTTTTAGTGTGTTGTTACTTTCCATGTTGATTCATTTCCTTGATTCTAACAGTCTGTTTTAGAAGATAATGCCTGTTGTACCATACACAGCAAGAGAAGTTAGGATGCAGGTTTTTCTTGAGCCAGAGAAACTGTAAAGCAGGGAGACAGAATGAAGGAGTTTCATGAGGTAGAGAGAAGCAATATAAGCTCTTCACTTGTCTTCAAGGATCCCATGGTCTCGTAGTTCAAAAAGTTTCTGTTTACCAAAGACAAGAAAATAAATTTCTACAAAAGAACAGTAATTTGCTGTCTGCACTTTCTAGAAACCTGATCTCCAGCTCTCCTACTGGGTAGCAATCTGTCTGCTTGTTTATTAGAATTCTTATTCAGGTCATTAAAACTTTGATGCTGAAGTAGCAACTATGAGAGTGTTGGTTTTTTTTTCTCTTCCTTGGCATAGTTTCAAAATGTCAAAGCCTTTATATATACTTGTTTTTTCTATGTGTGGTTGTTACAGCTAGGTTGTATTTTTGTAGATAAAGCTAATTATTCTTCAGCTGAGGAAATTCTGTTTAGAAAGTGGTAATCCTTGTTTTCTGAAAACTCTTGTTACTTTCTGCACTAAAGTCTAATGGGGGGGATCTCTTTATAATTGATGTTTCTGCCTTTGGAAGTCTCAGTAACTTCAATGATTGCGATTCCTTTTAAGAAAGAAATGTCAGATAGGAGTGCTTAGTCTTTCATTTCCTTATAATAAAATTTGCCTGCAGAAATCCAAAGGTAACTGCTAAGGTCAGTGGTGTCCTAAGAGCTCCAGTAAAGGCATGGTTTTTATAAGTATCAATGCTTCCTTAAAAATAAACAAAAAACCCAAATGTGCTCATCATCCTCTAGCCCTGTTCTGACTGAGACCTAGGAAGAGAGATCTTACTAAACTTCTAGAAATCAGAATGATGCTTTCTCACAGTGGCTTGCACTAAAAGAATCTTTACTTACAATGCTGCTGTAACAATAAAATTTAACGTTGATGTCTTCTTTAAGAAATAGCTTTGTCTAATCATTGTGTCAGGTTATAAACCATGCTATTACAGATTTGATTTTTTTTTATATTTTAAAGAATTTAACTTCCAACATTTTTTGTTATACCTAGTACTCTTTCCAAGTGTTTTACAAAATATCATTTGACTACGAATTTCTTGAGCAGGAGTGAGTATTAGTGGAGCAAGAGGAAGTGAGAGGCTGGTTTGCAGTTTCTCAAGATGAATGAAGTGGCATAAATTAAATTTAACAAGATTGCTGGGCAACCTGTGTGAGAATTTGGGATTTTTTTTTCTTTATGAAATACATTTTAGGCACATCATGAGACATTTGGGAAGTTTTGCCAATGCATTTTGTAGTGGATAGGCTAAGTTTTGCTTGTTTCATGCTTGTAAATAACTGTTTCATTGCAGGGCTTTCATCACTTGTTCACACTCTGCATCTCTGTTAGCTGGAATGTGTTCTGTGCATTCTGTGCATGTCATGACAGCTTTTAGTTTACTATGTGGCTTATGAACTGATTTTTTTTTTACTGGGGGGGAGGAGGAAGCCAGTGGCTTTCTTAGTGGACAGTAGTTTAAGTTTGTGAGTTTTGGGACTATGCCTCTAGGTGACTTAGCGTTGAATGTGCCTTTGTCACTTAAGTGTTACTTAAATGTAGCAAACTGTCCACAACTGGCACTGCAGTTTGCCAGACCTACCCAGAATTAGGCTTTGGCAGGAGGGAGGAAGTTGTCTTATTGTGTAAGACTGTAAGAGATGGTACTTGTTGCCTCCTGGCTCCACAAGTGCCCTGGAAGAAGGCACAGGGCGTAGACACCACATCCCCAGTCCAAGGAGGGTGGCCAGGGTGTGCTTTCAGTGTGTCAGCCTGGTGTTCTCCAGTTGCTGTGTTTACCCAAATGTGATACGTGACTGACTGAAAGGGGATCTCTGCACTCTTCCTCTTGGCTAGAAAAGAGGATTGAAATGGGAAAAGCATATTACAGTCTTAATGGTTTTATGAGGAAGTATATTCAATCAGAAGGTAATATTTTCTTTTATTACAGCACTCAACAGACTCTTGCTGCTACAAAAGAGTCTTAGTTGCTGCATTTCGAAATCCCTTGTCCTTGTTGGCTCCATGTTTTAGCCCCTAATTGCTAGTTTTTTCTCTGTACAGGATTGTTTTTATTAGGTTCACTTGACTCATCCATCGATGGAGCTGGAGCACTGACAACATAATCAACACACTTCTGACAGTCTTCAGGCTTCACATGTGCTGATGATGTAAACCAACTGCCCCAATCATCTTCCCCTTCTCTTAGGCTCTTACTGCACATTGCCACAGAAGACATTACTGCTGATGAGGAGATGACTATGAAGTTTGGCACCACCCTGAAGAACTGTAGGCACCTCATGGAATGTGCTAAGGAGTTGGGAGTCCAAATAGTTGGTGTTAAGTGAGTAACTTCGTTGTTCTCTGCTGGCTGATCAGATATTTGTGTGATGTATGCAAGGCTTAGAATACAAAAGATTTTTCTTTTTCTCCCTTTTGGTGCTATTTTACAGGGGCTTAAAAATAAGCCAAAAAATCCCAGCAACTCTTGGATCTTAAGTTCTTGTGGCTTTGTTTGCAAGCAAAGTGCTAATATCAAAGCAAAAACTAGTATGGAAAAGTATGAAACAGACATCAAAGCAGTTTGAAACAGAATATCAGAAATCCTTTTGTCAGCATAAAAACAAAGTTTAGAAGTATCTCCTGTTTCTTAGCTGTACTCTTGAACTTCTGTGGTAACTAGACTTGTATTTTTCCAGCAATAAACAGTGGGACAGATCAGTATAGTAAAACATGGGATAGCCTGGACAAACTTTGAACAAGATGAACATGGGGTTGATATTTCTGAGTTAGGTCCTGTATCACTTGATCATATCGAGAAAAAAAGTACTCAGATGAGTTTTTGTCTTGCAGATGGTGGGAGTGAATCCTAATGTTCTAAGAGCTCACAAATGATCTATGGTATTTTAATTTGGAGTTTGGCACACAAATTTTACTATGTGTAGGAAAAATGCATGCACAAGTCTCTGTTCTGTCTACCTTCAGCTATTGATGTATCCAATGTTTATGAATGTTTTAAGAAAGCAACCAAACAAGTGAGAATGTGGGTCATCAAGGCAGTAAAAATAGTATTTCAGATAGAAGCCAGAATTTGAGGGTTTAAACCACAATTGTTTTGGTATGAATCTTTGACATCGATGTTAAATTGAAGCGTAAATGTTTGATCATGACAAATTACAAATGTATTTTAAAATTAGGTGATACTACTGAGAAAATGTATTTCTTACATAATAACTAACTTTAACAAAGTCACATAGCTTTTTGCATTTTCTTTATTAAAAAAAATAAAACTTGAAAGAAATCTCCATGTGAATTCATGCAAGTGAGTTTAAAAGGGACCTTTGCCACAAAATGACATTCATTAAAGGAGTAAATAGACTTTGAGTAAAGAGCAGCATGGCTCAGATGAGTATGTGCATGGTCTGTCCAGAACCAGCAGACCATACTAATCCTTAGGAAGCCCATGAGAATGTTGGCACTTGTTTTAGCACCTTAGTTGCCACCAGTATTATGGCACTACTTAAATCTTTTGGACAAAGAATGTTAGGAGATTCAAGAGCTCATGGGAGGCATCAGTACTTCATCAGTATCATCTGCTCTGTTCAGTCTTGCTGTGGAACTAGGACCTGGCCTGGTGTGAAGAGGCTTCAGAACAGGATGGCAGTGGGACACACCTTTCCTCACCCTCTCCCTTTTCCAAATGTTGGAGAGAGGTGGTGTGCACAGTACAGCTCTAGCTTTGAGAAGTGGATGACCTGGGAGAAGATCGTGTATGGTCAAGGCAATACAAAGTAGGATGAGAGAGGGGAGACTGTATACAGGTATTGTGTTAGCATGGGCACCCACTGAAGAACAAATTAAACCACTTTGATAGTGAAGACTGAAAGGTTCGGTGAATCTCTTCTTAAAGATGAGAATATTGTAGGACACTTTTAGCATTAAGAACAAGACAGGCCTCAAATACAAATCCAGAAGAATAGAAAGCAATCATCATCTGAGCTTATTCTTTGCACAGTTCCTGTATTACCATCCAAGCTTGTCTTGAGCCACTTGGGAGTGAAATACTTCCATTGTTGTCTCAGATGCTGAAACAGTTGCTTGGTCTGAAAGCTGCATGGTTCAGTGTTATTATAACTGTGGTTTTATTTCTTTCAGATTTCATGTTTCAGGCTCTTGCAAGGATCTGCAAACCTACATTCATGCTTTATCTGATGCTCGGTGTGTGTTTGACATGGCTGTAAGTAGAACAATACACACACGCAATTGCTACAGTAGAGGATCCATTCTATCCTAATCATACCAACAAGCCAACTACATTATTTCCAACATATATCAATGTAGGAAATGAAACTTACAGAAAGGGACTAAATATTTTGTTGTGAGATGTGTAGTAGTGGTAAAACAAACTTTACAATCCTAATTTTGGACAAAGGTTAAAGAATACTGTCCCACTGACAGGCAGTAGCTTTGTATGGTACTTTAAAATAAAAAATTTGTTTTCCACTTTTTGTAAAGGCTTCTTGAAATTCAAATCTCAGTCCTGCAAGTACACAGTTGACGTGTTCAAGTTTCTTTAAAACATTAAACATTTGTGTGCTGACATTTATCATGATGTAACCACTACCTTGGTGCACATGATTTCTGAGTCTAACTACTAACTATTATAAGAAGTAAAGGTGGTGTATTGGGGTGCAGGAATATCTAAATTTGGATGAAGGGGAATGGATTTGTTGGATGCTTCAAGATGACTTATGTGAGTCTTACATGTTCTATGTGTATTTCTCATATTGCAAAATCAAAAAATCCCTTCTCTGAACTTGTGTCTTTGTATAAATGAGAAGATCTTAAACTACATAGAGCAGATTACAAATCTTTTTACTCTTGCTACTGCAGTTAGTGCATTGCCTGTGACTGGTAACACATGGAGGGCAAGAAAACTGAAGTCCTCACTGATCTTTGTGGAAATTCATTGTAGCACTCTTGTCACAAGCACTATCAAAAGACTTGCATCATACATATTTGTAAATTCCTAAAACTTCCTGTTGTCAGAATTCACCACCCTGTTCAGCAAATATTGTCTGAGTATAACAAATGCCACAAGATGGGAGATGACATTGCTGTGGGACTTCTACTTCAGAATTGTGTAACCAGCCTCTCTGGATATCCCAATGCTATTACTGCCAGGTTTAATGGAGCTATACTAATTTTTACTGTACCGTGACTCTGTCACTAGACACACATTGCTAAATATGCTCAGAAGTATAAGTGCATTGAAAACAACCATAGTAAGGAGCAACAAAAAATATTTTTACAGTTACAGTTGTCTGTGTACTTATGTTCTGCCTATGCGTTTCAGGAAGAATTTGGCTTTAAGATGAACATGTTGGATATTGGTGGAGGCTTCACAGGTTCAGAACTTCAGCTGGAAGAGGTATGCAATGTATTGGAAGTAAAGTGTTTAACCTTCAAACTGCAGCTAACGTGGATAGCTGAAACCTATTTTGAATTCCATGTTAGACTGTAATCAAGATCCAAAGAATTGATTTTATGTTATTTATCAGTAGTAGTGATACAGTAGTGCAATCAGTCCTTGGAGGTGATGATGGTATCTTTTTAATCCTGCCCATATTGGGTGAATACCGACTTAAGCATTTCACAGATTAAATTACTATACTAAGCCACCTTAACAGTAGTAATTAATTTTTTGGCAGTTGACCCATTGTCCAACTGGTTACTCTATTTGCATAGTTTGGGCCAGGATTGCTTAGCATGCTTTGGATCATAAGCCACATTGCTACTGTGTGAAAGTTTCTGGTACTTGGCTTTAGAACTGAAGACTGAAGATCTTGCTTTTATATTTGTTTTGGTTAGCCTTAAATAAAACTCTTAATACTGATTTGGACAAAGTGGGATCTTTAGGGTGCGGTAGCACATAAAGCAGAATAACCTGTTTACACTGTTATGTTGTCTTAAAGACACACCCTGAATGTAGGACAGTGAAAATGATTTGATGAAAAGTTGCTAACAACAGTTAAGGCCTTTTTTATTAGTTCTAACTTTTCTGTTACCTGTCCAAGATAACTGTTAATCTTCAGATATCTGGCTTAAGATTTGAACATCAGTATTATATAATTCAATTTCTAATACAATATTCAAAACTCAACACAAAAAGACCCTTTCCTTGTTCTTCTGGATTCATATGTAATTTTACATTATCTGTTGTACTGGACAAACTTTGCAATTACTTGTGCAATTTTGAGTGTACCATAACTTTGAACTTTGGCTGGGAGGAGGGACTGTCTAGTACTTAGACTCGTAAGTATCAGTCTTCAGTGTTTAACAGAATGGCCTATCTTGTTAAATACTTCCATAAACTTTGGCCCTCTGGTAAGGGTACTTGTCAGAGAATAGGGGAACAGAGTAAGCTGTAAGAACTGTTGCTGACCAAAAGAGTGTGGGTGTGTGATATACACATAAACTGTGTTTCATTGGTCTTACCTCTGGCTTCAATTTCCTAGGTTAATCATGTCATCAGGCCATTGCTGGATGTCTACTTTCCTAAGGAATCTGGTGTGAATGTGATTGCAGAGCCTGGATGTTACTACGTTGCATCTGCATTTACACTAGCAGTTAACATTATCGCAAAGAAGACTGTTGAGGGTGATAAACTTCTTCCTTCTGGGGGTAAGAGTCTTAATTATTTTTTACATGTTATGAATCAGTACAGATAACTGCCCCCTTACAGTCAGGACAGACTGGTTTGTCTCAGCATCTATTGAATACATTCCTGTATGCTTGCATTGTAACCCCTTTTTGGGTTCTGACCATATGTTATCTGTTTATCTCCTTTTCTTTGTTACATTTACTTGGCACTTCTTGTTTCTGTACTACATAACATGGAGTGAGCTGCCTCTCTGCTACAGTAGAAATTTTATTGATATTCTTAAGAGTGTGATTATTACTGAAAGTATTAATTTTATGAAGCCTCACACTGAATGTTAAAACTGAATTTATAATCTGGTCTCATGTGGATTAGTCTGATTGTAATTCTCCCATTCCAGTATATATGGAACCCCCTTGTCAGGAGAAAGCAGTTGACTTAAGTTAGATTGCAAAAGGACTACTTATGACAAAAAATGCATGCAAGACAACTTCTTTTTTACTTCCAGTGGAGCAAACCAGGAATGATGATGAACCAATATTTACATACTACATAAATGATGGTGTTTATGGTTCTTTTGCAAGTAAATTGTCTGAGAAACTGAATACTATCCCAGAGGTTCACAAGGTGAGTCTTTCTGTTTTCTTCAGAGATAGTCCTTATTATCCTTATTTTTATAGGTATTTAACACTTCATATGTATATATATTATTTATAAAATTATTTTGTGTATTTGAAATTTTTCTCATTCAATATACTGAAGTCTGAATTATCTGGGTCATTTCCATATAGAAATACAAGGAAGATGAGCCTCTGTTCGCAAGCAGCCTTTGGGGTCCATCCTGTGATGAGCTTGATCAAATTGTGGAAAACTGTCTTCTTCCTGAGCTGAGCGTTGGAGACTGGCTGATCTTTGACAACATGGGTTCTGGTACCTTAGGGGAACAGTCCACCTTTAACGACTATCAGAGGCCACTGATTTACTACATGATGTCTTTCAGTGACTGGTAAGAAAATGCTCTTGATAGTGGCAGGATTGTTTTCACTTCCTTCTGGAGTGTATGCTTACAGCCAAATATGAATTATATTTGGAGGCAAATGTAGGAGATGCAACTGAATGCAAGGATGTGCCTTTGTAGTTTGTGACTTGTTCTTTGTTTAGGGTTGTTTTTTTTACTATTTTCTGACTTTGCTGAGACTAAACCAAGAGCTGTGATAAAATTCCTACCTTTGCTTTAAGGTTGACAAAGGAAAGCAAGACACCTAATGTCAGCTGTGACTTTTAGTGGTAGCTGCAAAGTCTTTTACTGTTTGACATCAACCTTTGAGCTTTCCTGATACTAGTAGCTGCAGCTTGTGTGCAGTGCTGGCACTGTTGCTGCAGGCAGGAAGGGCAGTAACTTTGTTGTGATGGTGAGAGCTGGGTGAGCTGCTCCAATACTGAGGCAGCCAGGGCCCTGCACTGCTGCCAGTGGAGAGTCACGGCCTTCCTGTGTCTGCCCAGCACCTGCACAGCTGATTCTGCCTTCTGCTGAGAGGGGCCAGCCTGTCCAGGGGTGGTGGACTTCAAATGCAATGTTCAAGGCTGGTTTCTGCTGTGGAATTGTACATGAAAGCACTTTATTACAACTCTGATCCTTTTCTGCTGCAGGGATGAGATGCAAGATGCTGGAATTGCTTCAGACACATTGATGAAGAACTTCTTCTTTGTGCCTTCTTGCATTCAGCTGAGCCCAGAAGACCGCTTTTCCACTGCAGCTTAAACAGGCATTAACGCTTCATTTAGACCTGCAGTTGCAAGTCTGTAGTTTGTCTGGTCAACATTCCAGTGTGGAAGAAATGGAACAATCTTGAATTCAACTCATTCTCTTTAAAACTTGAAAAAATAGTAATAGGTAATGGGGACCAGGCAAAACAAGCTACAGCTACAATTCACCAGGGGGTGGGAGGGTTTAGATAATGGTGTCCAAATTTAAAATCAAGTTCATTCAACCCCTGAGCGTTTAAATATGCAACAAAATGGATGACTTAGTGGAGATGGAAACCCATCACTTGGGTTCTTCAACAGTTTACATACAAGTACACAGTTTTTATACTAAGGATTCCTGTTAGAAAAGTCTTGTAAAGTTATTGTCTTTCGCCCAGATATATCAAATGTCAGTGGGAGACCAGTGTGACTTCATTAGATGTTTAGTGTATTTAGAATGTGTAAATTTGTGCTTTGAACTGTAGTTAAATAAATGTAAAATTGCATCATAGTATTTGTTGTATTTGACCCTTGATGTATCCCTTGTATGATTGCAATAAAACTGTGTAGATTTTACTGCTTTTCAGGTTACATTTGGGAGGGGCTAGGCAGAAGAAGTAGCTATGAAATAGATGTACCCATGATTGTTTTGAGAAGCTTGCTTTTCTCTAGCCTATTATTTCAGCTTTGTATTGAACCCTCAAGAAATTAAGATTGATAAACCTGTAAGAAGTGAAAGTCACGTAAGTTCCTGGAAGGCTAAAAGGCAAATTTAGAGTATGCCTTTAGATTCAGTTCTTAACAGCAACCAGCAAACCGCCAACTGCTCTGGATGTGCAGGTGGTGCCCCTGAGGCAGTGCGGGTCAGTCCAGCTCTGCAAGTGTTTATTGAAGAGCTTTGGACCTCAGCTGGTTCTGCATGGTGCTGCCTCTGAAGAGAAGGCCTGCACAAGTCTTCAGAAAGCTCAGTGCTCCTTTATGCTGGAGTTTCTTTAAATACATCCAGAAAGTAAAGGTAAAGCACACCATTAGAAGTATATACACCAGCTGCAGTGAGTAACTGGAACCTAAGAAACTGTTCAGAGGATTTAATTTCTGTTACTGGAGCCTCTTGATTTCTTCAAGGTCCTTTTCTTACCTTCCAGTTTTAAATTCTGCTTGAAAACTGGGGGGAGCAGGAGTGTCAGGGCTTTGAAATGGTGCATTAAGTTCTGAATCCTTTAGTTGGAGGTAAAATACCTACCTTTTGGTTGCAAGTGTATTTCACATGAGTGCCAGCTGGTAGGAAATCTTGACTTCTAGCTCTGTGAATCAAAGGTTTCATAAAAAACAAACTTTCAAGTAAAAGTAAAGAAAACTCCATTTGTCAGAACAGTTTTTTATAGGCCAGCTAAAAGAGGTACAACATAGCTTATGTTTTGTTGATACAGTGTTAAGACAGTTATTGCTGGAATTAAATGGGGAGTAAATGATGGAAGAAAAGCCATGAAATTCCTAGCCATCCCCATGTCTCAAGAGGTGATGTACCCTTCAGCTGAGGTCTTTCTCTAGACAAGACTGCTGCATGGTTTTTGACTAAATGCAAATTACAGTTGCCTAAGATGAAGGAGGAGGATTCTGTTATGCAGTCTGAAAGAGAATTGTTGAAAAATTCAGTTGAAAAATTCCACTATAAATGATACAGTGGATAGAGCAGAAATATTCATTGTACTTGAAGACAGTTTGCCATTAAAAACTATCTGGTGGTTGAACACAGTATGTATTTAAATTTGAATTGCTAAGTGTTACTATTTATATTGTAATTGCAATTCAGAACTTTACTCAAGTATAAAACTGGAATGGTTTCTATATAGTACTTGGAACTAACGTAGCTGTCGTGCTCAATATGCATTTGCAACTCCTCTGGCTGAGGCCACTGCTCCTGCAGTGCTGCTGCTGCGATTGATCAGCTGCACTAGCTGGAATATCTTTGGTAGTGATGTATGCAAACAGTTTGTGTATAATGTAATTGCTCATGGTGCATGCCCAACAGCTCCACCTGCTTTGGCCTGGAGTGCTTCCCTCATAACAGCCCTGCACACCCTGTCCCAAGGAAGGTCCAGGGCCATACCCAAGACTGCGGTGTTACTGCGGTGCCAGTTATTCCTCAGGAACAGGAAAAAAGATTTCTGCATTTTCCTTCTTTTGTCTTTTCCTTGTGTCTAAGCAGCTGTGCAACTGGCTGACACGGGCTCAAAATAAAAGTGGGTGCCCTGAATCCACCATTGGATGTGTTGCCACTTTATATATACTCTTCATTGCTGCTTGGGGGGTGGGGCAGCAGAGTAGTCCATTAATGTGTTTCATAATAAGTAACTTTTAAAAACAAATAATTTTTAAAAACCCCAAAACTAAACAGAAGTAGATTATTTAAAAGGTAGAGCATGCAGGGAAAAGTCAGACTTGTAGCTGTACTTACCTCTTGGGAAAAGACCCACCCTTTTAGTGCATGATGGCTGGGTAAGAGCCATGCTTTGGTCTAGTGCCTGGTCTTGCTGATCACCGTTGGTTTGCTCCGTGACACCAACAGAGACCACAGGGGACCATACCTTCAGCCTCCTCTTGCTTGAGAAGGAGAGTGGTGGTGCTCTGGGGCTTTGCCAAGGCTGTGGGCAGCAGCTGCAAAGCAAAGGAACTGCTGTGGAGAAGCCTGCTCACAGCTGTGGGGCCTGGAGCTGGGGCTCAGCAGAGGGGCTTAGGGGGGCTCTGCCCCGTGCTATGGGCAGCCCTGAGTGCTGGCTGTGCCAGCGGTGCGCTGAATGCTGCAGGGAGCCTGGTGAAGGAGCAGGGTAGGTACCAAAGATGACTTAGCTGGTCTGACCACAGCTGGAGGAGAAAGTCCTCTCTGCACCTGCTGCAGTCTGGTTCACCCACTGAAGGCAGGCGCTGGGCAATACACGTTCAATTTTTCCCTGCCATTGAAGTGCTATGCTGACTGCAGGCTTCTTACTCATTCTCTGAACTCTATTTCTTCCTTTTATTAAAATAAAATATTTTAAGTTAGCGGTGGCATGTAATTCATGACAATTTACTACTATTTATTGCTTTAATGTATGGTAAGAATTGTGCACTTCAAGTACTTACCCTAAGGGTTAAGGAAAGCTGGATCTGTTCCAGCAGCCTGTGCCTGGCAGGCACCCCATCAGATGTTGAGGGGTGGGTTGGGGTGCAGTGCTGGCACCAAAGCTGCCATGGGGTGGCTGGCGAGGATCTTTTTGATCCAGGACTGCTCTGCAGCAATGATAAACAGTGGTGTGGACCCTCCTTATTAAAATCCCCATCCTTGGAATAAAAAGCTCGCTCTCACTTTGTATTTTAATCGCTTTGCAACTGCATGGTCTTTTATCTGAATTAGGGGCATTAATAGGATTACCTCGTTGGCTACATAAGACAAATCTAATTGTGCTTGTCACTGTGAGTCAGAAAAGGAGCTTTTGGCGGGGCAGCAGCAGGAGCTGGTTCCCTCTGCCTCCAGCCCCACCGGCTGCTGCTCATCTCTGTGCTGGGAGCAAGCAGCCTCCAATTACAGGTACGTCTTTCTCTGAAGATCGTGTGTTGCTCTTCCTGTAAATTTTGTTGAATATAAGGCTTTATTTTAACATCCTCCGACTGAGACACTGCAGTACTGCAGACCACAACCTGTCAAATGTGTGTCAGGTAACAACACGTGTCCTACTGCACTACTTCAGTCTAGGGCAGATGCCAGTCAAAAATGGGTGGGAAAACTATTTCAGACCCAAGCATTTATAGTGTGATTTTGTCTCTGACCTTTCTTCATGCCATGAAGAAAATCACTCGGATATTTGCGTTACACGTTTATTATGCTTCTCAGGTGGAAATACCTGCTGTTAATGTGGTGACAGCAGAGGGGAGCTGCTGCTTCAGGTCTGGCAGCAGCAGCACAGCTCGGAGGTCACCTGTGCAGCGGTGGCTGTGGCCAGTCAGGCAGTGTAGAGGTGGCCGAGGGCTGTGCTGGGCGGCAGCGCTGCCGTCTGACCCCTCCTCCCAGTGAATTCCCCTTTAAAAATCCCAAAACCTGTTGACTCCTCCTGTAGCTGTCGCTACTCGGCAGCAGCATCTGGACCAGCGGCGCTGGGGTGTCAGGGCCGAGCTGTCCCAGCCCGTACCCGCTGCTGTGCTCCGGGC
>NW_010174242.1:0-442 GCF_000695765.1 Mesitornis unicolor | reverse complement strand
GTCCCAGTGCATGCTATCTCCATCCCTGTACATCCCAGTGCCATTAAACTGCATCCCAGCGCATTCCAGCAGCCTCCCAGTGCATCCCAGTAACATCTCAGTGCATCTCAGCTCCAACCCAGTGCCACCAATTTGCATCCCAGTGCCATCTAAGGGCATCCAAGTGACATCCCAGTGCATCCCAGCACCCTCCCAGTGCATCCCAGTGCTGTCCCAGTGCATACTATCTCCATCCCAGTACATCCCAGTGCTGTCAAACTGCATCCCAGTGCATTTCAGCTCCAATCCAGTGCCATCTAAATGCATCCAAGTGACATCCCAGTACATCCCAGTAACATATCAATGCATTCCAGCACGCTACCAGTGCATCCAAGTGACATCTGTGCACCCCAGCTCCATCCCAGCACATTTCAGCTCCCTCCCAGTTCATCCCAGTGCTGTC
>NW_010174241.1:0-737 GCF_000695765.1 Mesitornis unicolor | reverse complement strand
GGTGATGCTCCACTTTTCCATCTCCAGTACATTTACCTTTTCGTTCTGAGCAGGCCCAGAAGCTCACAGTTAAGCCAAGAGGATCTCTTGTTCCGCCAGCTACCCTTGCATATAGAGGGGTTGAACTGGTTTTGTGCATCTAGGAGAGTGTTCTTGAAAAGCTCCCAGCTCTCACTAGCTCCTTTATCCTCCATAGAGGCTCCCCACAGAATCCCTTTCAACTAAGCCCTAAGCAAGCTGACGTTTGCTTTCCTAAAGTCTGAAACCTTTGCCTTGGAACTAACCTTCAGCGTACTCAGCAGTATCCCAAACTCCATGATGTTGTGATCACTGCAGCCAAGGCTGTCCCTAACCGAGATATTACAGAGCAGGTTTTCTTGGTTGGTGAGCAGCAAGTCCAGCAGTGCCCCATTCCTGGTTGGCACATCTATCATTTGTACAACGAAAGAGTCCTCTGAGCATTCCAGGAACTTGAGGCATGACTGGTGAACTGGTGTGTTGATTTTCCCAGCAGATGTCTGGGTAGTTAAAGTTTCCCATAAGAACCAGGTTTTGTTGACGCGAAGCCTGCTTAATTGACCTTAGTATCGCTTCATTGGTCTCGTTGTCTTGGATTGGGGGTCGGTAACAGATGCCTACTGTAAGGTCTCCCTTTGAGACAACCCCTCTAATTTTGACCTAGACGCATCCTATGGGGCTTCCACAATTACCGTAGTTGACTTCTATACATTCAAGGT
>NW_010174240.1:0-2488 GCF_000695765.1 Mesitornis unicolor | reverse complement strand
AGCAGATCCTTCATGTTTGGCAATGCTTCAGCTATTGCAGATGGAGATGTTGCAGGCCTGGGAGCAATAGTCTTTCTAAAGGTGATGTCAGGACAGCTCTAAGTGGCAATGGCATTGATTTCATGCTGTGAGAGAACAACCCAACCACTGATGAGCACCCCACTGCAACAGGTGATATCAACCATGTAGGAGAATTTGATTTGGGTTTTGGTTTGGTGGGCATTTCTTTGTTTGGTTTTCTTTTGCTTGTTTTCTACTTTTCTGAAAAGATTTCCAGGGCTTCTGTAAGCATGTGGCTGCTGATCCAAATACAAGAAGTATATTACAACAGGCAGGCGTATGTCACGCCACTTTTCTGATCAGGAACAAGTAACAAAAATTTGGGAGATCGTGGAATGAGGAAAATAAAAAGAAAACTACTGTTCCTCACACCTACCTTGGGTGACAATCTTCTGCCTGAACACTTCAAGCAAACAATTATGGTTACAACATACTTGGAAAAAGAATATAGGAAAATTCCACAATGCCTTCCCTACTTTCACAGTGACTCTGGTGGGTAAATAACACTGGAGAAATTACACCACATGAAGAGAAATCCCATTTGTCACCTTGCATCACATCTCTTGCAGAGGAGAAACCAAAAGGAGAAACCAAAAGGAGAAACAACAGAGTTTCAGGCAAGAAACATCTGATAACAACACAATCAGCAGTCAACTACAGAAATGGCAGTAAATAGTGCCTGGGGGACTGTCACCACCACAGCCTGTGTGTCTTGCACTCCTACAGCAATCTCGGATGGAAATGCTACACACCAGGAAGCAAGAGCCCCTTGAAAACTGATGCCGTGGCACCTCTCATCACTACTGCGGATACCCACCACTACGCAAGGACAGCATATTGAAGTACTACCCCCCCACAACATCCTTCCCAACACAAGAAGGAAAAGGGTCGTGAAACTGCATTCAGCAGACTTCATTTCATCCCTCTTTACCAATGCATTCACTACATCAGACAGGCAGCAGCACATCCCAGTGACCCTGCAAAAGACAGTGTGGGCATTTCAGTAGCTTGTATTATCTCAAGATCTAGAAGGCCTCCAACTTCAGATCCTTGGAGCCTGGGAAGGAATCCTGGGCAGGAATACTCTGTTACCATCCCACCTCGTGCTTTCCTCTAGGCATCTTCCACTCTCACCTCAGGGAGTGACATATATTCTCAAGACAAGCACATCATGCCCCATTCTTGTTTTAAGACATAGCCCATGGGCTTCCCAAGGATTTTGAGTTTTCTCAGACAAGTCTTCCCATTGCTTATGGTCACCCTTCACATCAGGAAAGAGCCAGGCCCTTCTCAGTGCCACTGCTGCATTCACTTTACACTCTCTGGTGGATTCAGCAAACTCAGATGAAAATGTTGCAGACTGAGCAGCAATACTATTGATAGAGATGGTATCAGGACTACTCAAATGGCAACAGTCATGGAATTCCTGATTTGAGAGAACCACCCAAATGCTGACAAACACACTAGTGTCACTGATGGCATCTACCATGTAGAAGAACTTGCTTTTGGGTTCTTCGTGCAAATTTGTCCTTGTTTTTTTGGTTATCATTTGGTTTGTCATGTCTACCCGCAACACGACGCCCCACTTTTTCTAAAAAGAAGTGGATTTAAGGGCTTTTCAAACAGTGTGACTACTGATGCAAATACCAAAAGAACATTGTAACAGGGCAACACACATTACACCATTTCCCACTTCTCTGCCCAAGAAGGCAATTCCACGGCCTGGGAAAAAATGTGAGCAAGAACAGAAAATTCCCCATTTCAAACACCTACCTTGGACTACACTCCTCTGTTTCACTAATTTATACAACTAATTGCAGTTACAAAATACTTAGGGAAAAAAAAGAGTCTGGATCACCTTCCCTACTTTCATAAACACTCTGATGGGTGTGTAAATGTAGAGAAAATAGACCACAGCTAGAGAAAACACAATGTGTTTCACATTGTGTGTGAAGACACAATTATCACCTTGCATCACATCACTTGCAGAGAAGAAACAAAGATAAAGACAGGATGAACGACTGGAAACCAAACCTGGTAACAGCACAATCAGCAAAGGTAATAAGGCAGTAGATGGTGCCTGGGAAATTGTCACCACCACAGCCTGCGTGTCTTGCACTTCTTCAGCAAGCTCGGGTGGAAATGCTACACACCAAAAAGCAAGAACCACTGTAAAGCTGATGTCGTGGGACCTCTCATCGCAATTGGCAGTGATTTTATTTCACCGGAAAAAAACTCACATCCAGAGCAGCAAACCTCAGCTGCGAAAAGGAACTACTGACGGGTGTGGAAAAACCTTTACATATTTCCCCTCGTCCTCAGCAAGAGACAAGTCCAGAAAAGGACACAAAAGAACCATTAACGTTGTGCAGCACTCGCCAAGCACCCTCAGCCCCTGGACACAGGGCGCTCAGCCTGGCTCCCACCA
>NW_010174239.1:0-1716 GCF_000695765.1 Mesitornis unicolor | reverse complement strand
AAAAAAAACCAAAAAAATCAGAAAAATAAAAAATTAAAAAAAAAAAAATTGAAAACAGAGAAAAAGTTCAGACCTCCAAGAGCTTCAACTTTCCACTCTTCAACTTCTAAGCCTTAAAGTTCAAGTTTTCAGACTTTAAATTTTAAATCCTTAAATTTCAATTTCAAAATCCCCAATTTCCAAATTTCCAATTCCCACATTTCAAACGTCCAATTCTCCAATTTCCAATTCATTTTCCCATCTCCCATTTTCCAATTCCCCAATTCTCAAAGTTCCCTTTTTCAAGTTCCCCATTTCCAAACTCAAAATCCCCAATTTCCAAATTCCCAATTTTCCATTTTCCAATTTTCCAATTTCCAATTTCCCATTTCCAACTTCTCCAATTCCCAAATTTTCAACTTCTCCAGTTTTCAACTCTTCCAATTCTCCAGGTCTCAGCTTTTCCAATTCCTAAATTTACGAATTTCAAATTCCAAATTTCCAATTCCCAAACTTTTAATTCCAAATTCCCAATTCCCAAATTTCAATTTTCAAATTTCCAAATTCAAATTTCCAATTCCCAAATTTTCAAATTCCAAACTTCTAAATCTCAAATTTCCAAATTCCAAAACCCCAATTCCCAAATTTTTAATTCCAAATCTGAATTCCAAATTTCCAAATTCCCAAATTACCAACTCCCAAATTTCCAATTTTCCAAATCCCAAATTTCCAATTCCCAAATTTTTAATTCCAAATTTCCAAATCCCCAATTCCCAAATTTCAATTTCCAAATCTCCAATTTTCAAATTCCAAATTTCCAATTCCCAAATTTCAATTTCTAAATTCCCAAACTTTCTAATGCCAGATTTCCAATTTCCAAATCCCAATTTTCCAAATTCCAAATTTCCAACTCCCAAATTTCAATTTTCAAATTTCTCTCTCAAATTCTTAATTCCAAATTCCCAATTCCCAAATTTCCAAATACCCAATTTCTAAATTCAAATTTCCAATTCCCAAACCTTCAAATTCCAAATCCCAAATTTCCAAATCTCAAATTTCCAATTCCCAAATTTCCATTTTCCAATTTCCAATTCCCAAATTTCCAAATTCCAAATTCCCAATTCGCAAATGTCAGTTTTCAAATTTTCAAATTCCAAATTTCCAGTTTCCAAATCCCAAATTTTCAATTGTTTTAATTCCAAATTTCCAGTTCCCACTCTTCCAAATCTCAATTTTCCAAATTCCAATTCCCAAATTGCAACTTCCAAATTTCCAAATTCAAATTCCCAATTCCCAAATTTTCAATGCCAAACTTCCCATTTCCAAATCTCAAATGTCCCAAATTTCAATTTTCAAATCTCCAATTTCCAAGTCTCAATTTTCCTATTTCCAAATTCCAAATTTCCAATTCCCAGTTTTAATTCCAAATTTCCAAATTCCCAATTCCCAAACCTTCAAATTCCCAATTCCCAATTTTCAGTTTTCCAATTTCTAATTCCCAAATTTTCAATCCCCAAAGTTTTAATTCCAAATTCCCAATTCCCAAACCTTCAAATTCCCAATTCCCAATTTTCAGTTTTCCAATTTCTAATTCCCAAATTTTCAATCCCCAAAGTTTTAATTCCAAATTCCCAATTCCCAAACCTTCAAATTCCCAATTCCCAATTTTCAGTTTTCCAATTTCTAATTCCCAAATTTTCAATCCCCAAAGTTTTAATTCCAAATTCCCAATTCCCA
>NW_010174238.1:0-467 GCF_000695765.1 Mesitornis unicolor | reverse complement strand
GTGGTGGGGTCTCTGTCCCTAACGGCTCCATCTCTCCCCAGGAGAACTCAGAAGTCTTCCTCTCCACTGTGGACACAGACTGGAAGGTAGGACCAGTCACGAGGGGTGTCCCCCACCTCGGGGTCCCACATGGGACAGCAGCTGGGAAAGGCTGCGGGGCGCTGAGCAGACCCTGGGGTGTTGGGGTGCTGTCCTCCCTTTCCATGGGGATGCAGTGCCTGGTTGGTGTCTGTGTGTGGGGCTTCACCTCCATTGTGGTCCCTGGAAGGAGGGGACGGGTGGGGTTGCTGCCAGGCATGCTCTGTGCTGGCGCTTGGATGTGGCTGGCAAGGACTTGGCGATGGGCCGGGGACAAAACCTCTTTAAAACAGGCGATTTCTTCTCAGGAGGGCCCAGCTGCTTTTCCAGACCCTCTACCATTGCCATGGCAATGGTCTCCTGGGCAATGCCAGCTCCCCGCTTACATA
>NW_010174237.1:0-26948 GCF_000695765.1 Mesitornis unicolor | reverse complement strand
TGGAGACATTCAAAACCAACCTGGACGTGTTTCTGTGCAACCTAATATAGGTGATCCTGCTCTGGCAGGGGGGTTGGACTAGATGATCTTTCGAGGTCCCTTCCAACTCCTGAGATTCTGTGATTCTGTGATTTTCCCATGCTATGGTGTTCATTACAACAGAAAAGAAAATGGGCTTGCAGAATGAGTCTTGCACTTCATGGAACAGAAAAATTTCCTGATGCCTTTTTTTTTTTTTATTTTTTTTTTAACTTAGAGGCACCCATACTGCATGTGAAGCATCATTTCAGATGTTTCTTTGAATTTTTCTCCCTATTACATTTCCATCCATCACTGCAGCCTCTGAGCACCAGAATTCTTACAGCTGTTGGTGTGTTGCTAGGGTTGCCTCCAATATGAACCACAGCTGAAGCTACTTTGCACCAAGATGAGAACTGGCAACAGAAGAGAAAGCAAATCAGATGTTTTGATTCAGCCATTGTACAAAATTTTCTTTATGTTATGGAAGTAAGGCTCCAAGCCTTGTAAAATTATGGGCTCTCTTTCACAAACAAAATCTCCAGAACTCTGATTCTAACGTCACAGAAGTGTTACTGTGAAAGTGTGCTCAAAATTGTGTTTCGGATACATACACTTTGATAGCTCCTATATGAGGACTCTGAAAGCAGGCTAATAGAGGAGCAAGGGACATACTCTGTCCAGATAAATGCTGCACATGATCCTGCTGTAATTATGAATTTCTGTTAATAGATGATCATGTTCAGAATCTGTCTGACTGTGGGTAGCAGAAGAGATTAACACTTGACAGTGACCTTGTGTTTTATATGGCTTTCTAGAATTTACCAGCTTCAGAACGATCAATAGCAGTACTAAATAAACAAAAAAATGAGAACTGGAAGATCATTTCCAGAGGTGCAAGCTACATCCATTAGATTTTAATTAACCAAATAGCTGTGATCAAAAGAGTGTTCTGAAAGGAAGTAAGGAGTCCCTTTAAAGGAAGTCCATTTTAGGATGTAATTAAAAAGGAAAAGAGACCAATTCAAAATCTGAATTGATATTTTAGGAAGTATCCAGTTTATAGTTATAAATAACTTTCTCGAATCTTAGGATCTCCACTCCATTTCAAACTCAGCTCATTGTGTTATGCACCGTTCAGAAGGCTTGTTTAGCATCCAGGTTTACCAAGTGGTCCTTATAGAAAAGTCTACAACCTGAACAAAAGCACAATGGAAAAATGTAAGCTTCACATTTGCTGGTTTCAAACTCCAGTGATTCTGTTTTGGATACCGAATGTACACTGATCCTTTCTTAGAAAGAAGTTATCTAACACTAGAAATAGGACAGCAGTCTGGCACATGTAATCCTCTTTGTACACATGAAAATTCTGTCTTGAGTGCTTTAGTGGATGAAATGTTTAGTAACGTTGACCCATAGTAAGTTATAGTTGTTATTAGCATGCAAGCAAGTTATATTCCCTCAAACTTCATTAAGGTTTCCGATTCTATCCTGAAGGAAAATATTAAACGTGGCTTAAGTCAATTAAATAGATCAGTGGTATGACATGATTTTAATATTTAACAGTATCTCAAATGTCTCAAGAATAAAGAGACTCAATGTGTGTTTAGAAAAGTTTCAGGATCAAGTCTCAGATTTATTAGTCATCCTTCAATACCTTGAGACCAATTCAATTTGTCAGAGCTGGATATCATTGCCATTTTCCACAGAATCCTAGGTTTTAAATCAAGGCCAACGTAGCATCTAACCTTGGAGTGAAAAAGAATTTATAGTATTGCTGGAAGGGCCATGTCTCAAAGGGATTTAAATCTTTTGAATAATCCATTCTGATTTTTTTCCCCTGGAGGTGTAAAAGAGGACAGCTGCTACTACGTTTAACAGGAGTAAGTAATAAAATCACATGCGCAGCAAGAGTGATCCACATAGCAGAAATAATATGTGTATCTTCAGAACTTATCTCAAATTAGGATTTTACACTAGAAGAATCCTGCAAGGTCTTCTAATCTCTTTTATGTGACTTTAATACATTTGTTCTCTGCCACTTTTTAGCTTGCTTTTCTTGTGTATGGTTGCTTTAGGAAGAATACCATTAATTTTATATGAAACTTAATAGGGCAGAAATGACACCTTGCCACATTATTTCATATCACAGGTATTTGGAGTACACATATGTCTATGTGCGCATACATTTCATACACACAAACATGTATCTTTCAGGATTGTGCAGGTTCCCACTATAAGAACTGTTGGGAATTAACCAAGCTGAAATTTGTCATGTCAAGCGTGTGCCTTTGGCTTCACTGTTTAATTTTAGTCAAAAATGGTTAAACCCTATCTGATAACTAAGCAATAAGACTAGTATACAGCTTTCATTTAATTGCAAAATTCTGGCACCTCTGTCTTTAACAAGTTCAAGCACTACAAATCCCTGAAACAGAATTCTGAAGTTCACTGAAGATGTGCCTTTTGCCACCTTTGTGAGTATCTGCCTGAATTTGGCTAAAATTGCAAATCTTCAAAACAGTATAGTTAATAAATGCTCAGTGAAAATGTTCTATTAGCTGGAATTCTTGAATTTTCTATGTGTTATATCCCACCATAAGGCTGAATGGGACTTCCACTTCCTTCCAGCCCTGAGCTCCTGCAGCTAGTGTCAGATCTTGATACCTGATCTAAAAAGCACAGCCAGCAAGACTGTGCCTCAAACACTCTTGGTGTCCTTCCTCTCTCATCCAAGGTGTGCAGGGCATCCGTAAAAAGCCACTTAATTTGAATGGAAAAGCAATCTGACAGGGAGGTTCCATGGGAAGTTGCTGGGGAAACAAATTATTATAAGTCCCAAGGGAAGGTATCGAATGGTAAACTGAGATTGAAAAACAATCTGTGTCAGGACCAACAGGGGCTTCTTTCCAGGGAGGGAAACCAGTCAAGGGAGTAGAGTGACAGGTGGCCATTTGAGGAAGAAGAGGTTGAGAGTGAAGGATGAGAAGGGAGGATTGATGTATCTGAAAAATTAGGTGAGCAGAAGAGGGTGAGAGATGTTGGAAAAAAATTGTTCAGGAGCTGCAGTGAGAAGCCAAGGAGGAGACTTGGACAAGAGTCATGGTGAAACACGTAAATCGTATGAGCTCAGGAAGAGGGAAGATGGATTGCAGGATGAGGTTTTTCTCAGAGGCCAGGATTTGGATGAGAGAGATGTACCAGAGCTTAAAAGCTGTCTAAAGAGAGAATGCGCCTAGATAAGATATGTAGAATTGGCAATAGATTGGAGACAGAAAAATGTGACTGAAATTGAATTTCCTTATAGTTCTGTAAGATATACAATGCAATATACAGAACAATCTAGAGATATTTATGTTAGTTATTACTGCTATATGAAAGATCTAAGTTAAAAAAGGAGAAGCTGTTGGCTTTGCATTCTGTGTTTATCTGTTTTCATAAGCAAAACATTGCATTCCTACATGTACTTAGGGTGTGTGCATCTCCTTAACATTCTACGTGAAAAATAGTAATCCTGCCCTTTCAAGATTAACTGATGGTTAAGTACAAAAATTAATTAATTAAACTTTGCTTTTAACCTCTGATAAAAGAATTCCAGAATGTAAGTGCTATCCTTTTAACTGAACTACTGCAATACAAAGCAAAAAACAAAGGGCAACACTTTAGACAGAGAATATACGCGCTAAATTTTGTTGTTGGGTTTTTTTACTGCTCATACTGGCAGTTGGGAAGTTGCAGTAGATGCATGTGCTTAATTAAACTCTTATTTTATTTTTTTCAAGAATTAAAGTTTCTGAAGCCTAGCTAGAACAAAATTTCCTCTAAGTAAATTGCATTAGTGGAGTTAGTGATCTAAAATAAGTAATGTTAATATTTATAGTTATACCTACATTGAGCTGTGCTAAATACTGTACTTCTAGCTATATTTTACAGACTTTTTTCAGAAGTTTATACAGTTCCCCAAATTAGACAATTCGATTACTAATAAAAAAAATACTGCTTTGCAAGCAAGAGCGAAAAACCCACACAAGCCCATAATTCAAGAAATCAGAAAAATCTAATAGAAGCACTAAAGTAACAAAAAAAGCTACTAATGTCAAAAGAGTGATGGTTACAATTTGTGTGTGTGTGTGTGTGTGTGTGTGTGTGTGTGTGTGTGTTATCTCACAGGAAGAGAAAATAATTAAATCCCTCATGGACCACAAAAAACAATGTAAGCAAAAACTATCTGGATCCTCTGAGGTTCATGAACTGGAAGGCAGGAGTCATTCTGAAGGCTGCAGGATTAATTCCTACTGTTTCCATGTCTTCTCTAGAATGCAAAAAACAGGCCATATCCATTCCCCAGCTTCCAAGGCAGTGCAATGATGATCATGCTATTGAATTCTAAATAGACTTAAGACTGTCCTGAAGTCCATAATTTACTTGGAGTCAAACAGATACTAAGCAGAGTTTCCACATTTCAAAATGTATTCATTTCATAATTTATTTCTCTGTAATGTGTGATTGAATCTACATTTATTGAATTGAAAATGACTGCTGCATAGATAGCAACAGCTGAAATGCCATACCAAATTGAACAGAATAGTGGTGAAGTCTCAGACATTAAACACACTGAATAGAGGCAGGCACCAAAGGCAGTCAATGTTCTCAATTTCCAAATGTGTTAAGAGCAGCATGAGAAAACACTTAGAGCAAAATAAGAGTGCTTCACAACATCGGGGGTGCTGATTGGCTGGTGATTTGTAAGGTTGAATTGCATGGCAATCTAAATGCATTTTGATTGTAACACAACTTCAAAATTGCTAACATTTAAACACTACTGATTATTCTAAATTATTAAATGAGCTAGAAGCAAACTACCTATGAAGCCAAAATAAGCCTTGATGATTTATATTAGTGACAACGAAAACACGTTGATATTAGTAAGATTGAGAAATGAATAAGCACTTTGTTTTGGGACTGAAATTCATAAGAATGTGCAGTAGATGTATAAGCAGTATTCATGGTTCTTTGAATATATGCGTGTAGATTTTTATATACTTGTATGTATATATTTTATTTTCCACTGTGGAAGGAAGATTGGGAGCCCTCACATTCTAAAGTTTTCTAACCTTGAGTGGTTTTTCTGTTAGACAGTATAATTCAATGTAAAATAATATAACATAATAAAGTAAAGGTAGATGGAGACTGAAAAAAAAAACATTTTTTTCCCAGAACTTCTGGAAAAACACCTTTCCTTAAAAGTACTTCTGGGTGGGAATAGGAGGTATTTTGTATAGTTTGAATTGATTCGCTGCTATCTAAGTGTCTGAAGTACCGTTTAGAAGTTATCATATTTTCCCAACAAAGATTGCAGTAGGTGTCTACCACAGATAAATTAATGATCAATTCAAGTTGCATTTTCTGAAATATTGGAAAAACTATACAGAACATAATAGCTTTACTACTGAAGAGGCAAATCATACTAAGAACTTTCATTAGTCATAACATTACTAAGGAATAACTCTGTGTTTCACAATATAGAACATGCCATTCATATTTTATTTCAAGTCCTCCAATATTTTCCATGATATAAGCTGGTTCCAGAACAAGAAGTTATGTTGGTACTGATAGTGCTTTAGCAAAGCACTTCAATTACATGTTTAAATCTCTTTAATGTTCCATTAACTCAACAAGACTAAAGTTTCAAAATTCTTCTGCATGCTGAAGAGCTAGTTTTCTAAGTCCTTTTTTGTTTATTTGTTTGCAAGGTTATATAGTTAAATAATTCAGGGCTCAACCACAGATTCTGGCTTGAGCAAGTCCATCAGTCTGTCCTTTGTTCTTTTCCTCAGAAAGCCTCTTTTTGAGAAAATGTGCTTTCAGCCTTTGGCTCATATCCAAGACAGTAGTTTGCATCTGCAAAAATTTGTCAAATATGTCTGATGTGAATGGAGCCAGTATGGATGTGTGTCTTAATAAGAATGGGATGGGACTGAAATGCTTGTATACTACAGTGATTCACAAGAAGCCCTGTGAGATAGCTTTACCTAGGCAGTCCCTATTTGGTTGTAAGGCTATCTTAAGTGCTTACAGTTTTGTTTCATTTTGTGTCCAGAACTTCTCCAACTGGGTGGTCCAGTGGTGTTCACTGCCATCTTTTCCCTTTGATCAGAAGTCAGAAACCAAACATTCATCGATGCCCCCATTAACACTGAACATGGTAGCTCTCTTGGAGCTTGGAACCAGTACACATCCAGATGATCACCTATTATAACATGTACCACGGGCTATTCTAGTTTTAAAAGCAGATCCCTTTTCTGTAGTAGCCATAGGTTTTTGTGGCATTTCAATTTTTTCCGCTTTCCTGCAGAGTGTACCAGAGTACAAACCTTGTTGCATGTGGAAATACGAAATTTAAGACTTAGAACAAACTTAGAACAAACTGCAAGTTGTTACTCAGGATGGTGTTAGTAGAGGGCCCCACTACCTCCTCTGCAAACTATTGAGAAGCTTTCAACCACTCCCTGTTTGGCTTCAGGTTGCTTTGATCTGCAGCTTTAACTTGTCAGCTCTTCCCATTCACCAAAAGGAAAAGCTCAGAGAAATTGTATTTCAAGTATTTTAAGTACCTAAATGTGGGTAATGTGGTGCTCAGCCTTAAGACTTTTATGTAATTTCTTGATTTAATCCTTAAATAATAATGCCTGCCTTTACTCTTCCAGAACAATAGAAAAATGTAAGGTTTTATAAACTCTGAGTAGTCACTCTAGAGTCAGTAATACCTGTGTATGCAAGCATATGAATAATTTTGTAACATGCAAATTCTTTCCTATGCCATTTCATCGATAGAAACACAGTGGATAAGAGATTATTCACTTTAATATTGTTTACTATAGCTTCTACTGAATTAACATTGGACAACTTCATAGATGGAAATATTTTCCTTTGTTTTCTTCAGTAAGAGAGGATGATAATAACTTGGACAATACCAAAAGGAAAAACAGATATACATATACATATATGTATAAAATACTTTATCTTCCAAACTAAATGTTGCATAAATAATGCAAGACTAAAATAATCCTTGTATGTATGTATATGTGCTTGTAGCATATAGCACTTCAAACTTAATTCATGCTAGGCAGAACTCTTCACGTTTAGCTACTTAATGCTTGAATAACAACATTTAAATCTGGGAATCTTTCCAACTTCGGCAAACATTTCTTCAAGCAGATATTTGGTTTTTGTTTTGCTTTAAAATGATGCAAAACTTTCCATTCTTCACTAAGCTATGTTATCAAATATATGTTATTAAAGACACAAGAAGTATGGTTCCATTTCAAAGGATCTGGAAGACAATTTGCTTAATAACATGAACAACATACACGTAGGTGATTTAACTACATAACAAAGATGTTGAAAGTATGAGGAATTCCTCTTATTAAAATATATGGACACTTAACTTTGAATTTTCTTTCTTGTATGTTAAAAACCTACAGATTGAAGTTTCATGTCAAAATTATACAACACTTTGATTTTTGTGTTGCAGGGTATGATTTATTGATTTTGCAACAGAATTCAAGTCATTCATTAGTAGTGGAACTATGCAGCCTCAAAAAAGCTGAAACCAATACAGAATTCTAAAAAAGTAGTGTCAAGTATTCAAAACTGAGTTGTTTAGTGAAAGTATAATCTTGCATGCATGTGGAAAAATCAGTAGTGTCTCAAATGTGAAATAATGAATTATTGATAAATGTAGACCTGATTAATGGCTTGAAACAAAGCTTACATTTAATCAATAGCAGCACTTTTCAAAAATCCCACAAATTTTTAAATCCAAACACGCTTATGAAACACGAAAAATGATACCTAGAGAGAATGTAATCCATATCACCTATATTAAAAGAAAAAGGTGATTTATATGCTCTTTGAAATACTTAGGTTAATGCTCCTTTCGTGTATTGAAGATGCAGTTGTATACTGATGCTCACAAATTTTCTTGCATATGACAACTTCCCTGACCGTATTCTAAGCAGACAGCGACCTAAGTCCCAGTCCACTGAGATGAGAATATAGCCTTTGGCTTGAAGCACTTGTTTTCCATCACAAATCTTTCTGTCTACCCATATCAAATTGAACAGTACTATAGTTGAAAGTCTTAGGCAGTGTGAAACAGGGAATTTTGCAGACATGGGTGTTCTCAGTTCAAAACTACTTAAACTGTTTTGTAACAAAAACAGGTCCAGGACATAGCTCCCATATCAATACATTTGATGAAGTTCAATTTTATATTGAAACCTCATTAAGCTCTTCTCTCATTCTTTTGGTCTGTAGTATAAGCTAGCACTAAAGGAGTTTGAGACTGCTGCCAAAGCACAGATAAACAGAATCTCAGCTTCCCACAGTTTTGAACGGACTTTCCTTGTTTTGTTCAGATTAGCTATTTGCTACAATTTTTCATTTTTTTTTTACCCAAGTACTGCGTGCTTTATTTCACCTCCTTTTACCTTGCACTGTGGTTTTTCTCCATGTCTTTCCCCTGCCATTTGTTTTCAAACTTCTCATCCTTCCCATTAACATAATACCAAAATATAATGAACCACTCTTGGACAGTCCATTCCTTCAACATTATTCCCAAGGTTTCAACTTATGTGGACTTGAATTCACTTTATTATTATTATTATTATTATCATCATCATCATTATCATCATCATCATCATTGTCGTTGTCGTCGTTGTTATTGTTATTATTGTTATCTTAAAAGTAATTATCTCAATCACATTTCGATGGAAGAAGCAAAACTAAAACTGCTTTCAGAATTCTGTTGCAGTCTTTTCTCCAAGTGTGACCCAACAGACACCCCTGTGTGGTTGAGAAAGGTTTCTGGATTACAGAGATGGCTGAGGAGAACTGAAACCCTGCATGGTTTTCCATTAAGTTCCCGTATTGTGGCTGCATTTCAGTAACTATCTCTAATAAACTAGGAGATGCTGTTGAATCACTTGAGGGACAAGAAGCCTTGTAGAGGTATCTAGATAAATTGTAGCATTGAGCTGTGATTAATGGGATGAAATTAAACAAGTCCAGATGCTAGATTCTGCACTTAGGATGGAGTAATGTCAGGGACAAGTATAAACTGGGAGAGGAGTGGCTGAAGAGCAGCCCTGCAGAAAAGGACCTAGGGCTGCTGGTTGACATCAGGCTTAATATGAGTCAGCAGTGTGCCCTGGCATCAAAAAGGGCAAACTGCATTCTGGTGTGCACCAAACACAGTACAACCAGCTAGTCAAAAGCAGTGATTATCCCACTGTATTCAGTGTTGGTGCGGCCTCAACTTGAGCACTGTGCGCAGTTCTTGGCCTCACAATTTAAGAAGGATGTGAAGGTCCTTGAATGCATCCAGAGGAGGGCAACAAAGCTGGTGAAAAGACTGGAAGGAATGCCCTGTGAGGAGAAGTTAAGGACTTTGGGTTTGTCTAGTTTGGAGAAAAGAAACTGAGGGGTGACATTATTGCTCTCTGCAGCTTCCTGAGGAGGGGATGTAGAGAGGCAGGTGCTGGTCCCTAGTATCCAGTGATAGGACACATGGGAATGGGAAGCATTTCTTTACTGAGAGGGTGATCAAACTGAAACAGGCTTCTTAGAGATATGGTCGATGCTCTAAGCCTGTCAGTGTTTAAGAACCATTTGGACAATGTCCTTAATACCGTACTTTAACTTCGTCAGCCCTGAAGTGGTCAGGTAGTTGAACTAGATCATATTTGTAGGTCTCTTCCAACTGAAAAGATTCGATTCTATTCTATTCTATTCTATTCTATTCTATTCTATTCTATTCTATTCTATTCTATTCTATTCTATTCCATTCCATTCCATTCTATTCTCTTCATTTCTGAATTCAGTGGATGCTGAGAGACCTCAAGAATCTGGCAGACAAGACCTTATCTCCTATACTGAAAGTAATTTCTGGTTTATAGACTGTCAGCTCACCAGAGGGTCAAAGGACTGTTAAAATGGCAAAATTCAGTAGGAATTGCTTTGATTCAGGAATGATCATATCTCTCAGCTGGTAGGTAAAGCCTCGCCACAAAAGAGGATTCTTAAATCTCTTGCAGGTAGAGAACTGCAACACCTCTCCACTGCTCTGCCTCCATCATATCCTCTGCCTCTGCCAGAGACAATGCTATCTACTTAGAATACTTTCACTCTCTCACTACAAACAGCCCTCCAGAATAGTGTCTAAAACTGTGATATTTTTGTCCCCTGAACCATCTGAAGAAACAGTATTGTTCTCTTCTTTTCCCGAAAAAAAATAGGTAAATTCTTTTTTTAAATATAATAATTCAGAGAAAGAAAGGGACTTCTAAGTGTTCACATATTATTTATCAGAGAGAAATGTTTATGATAGAAAAAACTTTTTGTGATTCACACCTCATTTCAATGGTAATCTCATATATCTGTTCTAACAGATCTCTTTGCCTGTGAGGAGAGAAAAGGAACCTACAATGTACCATACAAGATAAGAAAGCACCTTGCCTTTGGCAGTAACTAATAGTTGTTGCTTAAGAGTAAGGCAAAAGTCCTAGTGAACACCTCCAGCCAAGCATTAAATGCTGCAGACTGGGGTAAAACGTGGAAGGAAATGTATCTCCTGACCTTTGCAGAAATCAGCACACACCTCAACACACAGAAACATGAGAAATGCAGTATCAGTCACAGCTATTATAATGTGAATGCTTTATTTTTCTATCTGATGTTTAAAATGACACTTCAAAATAGAAATAATTAATTTTGCCCAAATGTTTTTTTTGCTGTTATTGTTACACTTTCTTTGAAAAATAAAAGATTTTCAAATGAAATGTTGTTGAAGCAATAAATACATACACATATTCTAAAAATAGCTGAAGAGAAAATCTTCAACTTTTATTAAAATATCCTCTCCCTTTTTAACTATTCAAAATCATAACGTGTGTGACTTCTTGGAAGCTACAGCAATTTTGACATTTCTCCAGATGAATTTTTAGTTTATGAAATAGAAAATCATATTAATACTTTGTTGTTTATTGAAATATTAAGTCAAGGAATTGTTACATGTTTGAAAAGAGAGAACTAGATAAAATAAGACATTTCTTAGAGCTTGGCTTTATTCATTGAAAGAAATTATTCTTTCCTTCTTTTTCTTTTTAAGTGCTTCTAGCTTCTCCTGTAGTCTCTTTCCAATCAGGGAAAGGGGAAATAAAGTTTTTGTAAATGTCAGAAGGGAAAAGTCTGTTAAATTTCAAAAAAACAGCAGTTTTAGAATTCAACTCAAAGTGAACAGATGATGTGTCTGCTAGATTTTCCTCTTCCTTACAATTGCAGCAAGGGCTCACAAAACATTTTAAGGGATGTAAATGTATTCCTAAAGTGAGAAGTTAATACATGGAAAAAGTAAAGGAATTGGTGGGGAGAAAAAAAAAAAGGGATTGAAAGGCTTATCAGCTAGAAGAAAGAGGTTTATAAAGCTGATCTTGAAAATTAAACAGACATAGATAGATTTGCTAACTCTGTGTGTGTCCATATATAAGCCACTATGATATATTATTTTTTTCCTTATTTGGAGATATTGAGAGAATAGTTTAATAATTTGTAAGTAAAAACCTGAAAGCCACTTAAAAATGGCTTTTTCGTTGAAGTCTTAAAAAGGATTTATAAATTTTTTCAAAACAACTGTGTGATTGAATAATCACTTTAATTCAGCACATCAAACACATATTCCTTGTGATACCTTGACAATCAAGTTGTTTACACTATGCAAATAACTATTTGCTTCATATTACAATGACATCATTCTGAAGCTAAAGATAAGAAAACTCTTCTGCATGCTTAGTAGTCTGAAAGGAGACCAACCCACTACATTTAAAGAAGAAATAATTTCATACAATGAATCTCCACTCTTTCTTGATTGATTAGTAGAAATTTTTTTTGTAGTTTGAGTTAACCAATAGTGCTAACTTGCAATTGATTAGTTTTATTCCCGCTTCAGATCTGCAAGTGGGGGACCCTGCAGAAGGAAGATGACCTGCAAATTCAGATACTGAATATTACTTAATATTCAGTTTTCTCCTTAAACACTAGTTAACTTTTTTCCTCTCTAAATTTGTGGGCCAGAAGAAAAGAAGACAAAAAAAAAGTATCCTTAGGGGTTTGATGATATTTAGGTATTTAATTAAAAATTCTCATTAATTGCCAATGAACTACAAGGAGTACAAGCACAATTAAAAAAGATATAATCTTTAACAATGATAGGACATAATGCATCATCAGCAACTGTAAGGAAAAGAGCCTCATTAGAATTTCTGTTAAGACAGAAGTGTAAATAATATTCTAGGACAATCTGTGATATTACTCACAAAAAAACCCCAAAACCAACCAAATCCTCATATGTACAACGTAACACTTTAAGTAATACACTTGGTATTCAGAACTTTTACCTGGACACTGTGTTGATGTGAACTTCCATAATCTGCCTGTCTAGACTCTATTGAATATTTAGAAGTTCTTTCTCTGTAAAACTATGAGGTCTTGGAAGAAACTATTTCTGAACTTCCATAATGCTGTTTGGTAGCTTCCCTTGACATCTCTACTAAATCTTTCTCTTTCTGTGAAATCAATGAAAAAGTCAATAATAGGCTTTCTAAGTTTTTTCTTTCAAATTCTCCAGTTTGTGAGGCAAAACAGATTTTCACTCCAAATTAAAATTTCTCACAAAAACCTGTAGCTTGTTTAGGTTTAGTTAAATAATTTAAAATTGGCTTTCCACAAAGCTTTGAGACAATTTTACAAATAAACTTACTAAATGAGGTTTATGAACAAAACTCTTTAATCAATATATTTATTTTTTCCTTGAGATAGAAACATAAATTATGCAGAAAAATACAAGATAGGTGTGGAAAATGAAAAACAATAGAGTAAATAACCTGAAAATTGTTTTCCAGATAGCATAATAAGGAAGTTATCTATGTGAGATTTAATTTAGTAGTTATGCTGATGCAGTGAAATACAGATATTTTTGTTCTCCAGTGTTCAGACTGTGAGATTTAGGGCACTCAAAAATTATTGTGGCCGTTTAAGTTACTATAGCAGCCACACACTAAATCTTACCACTTCTACAAAAGACCTAGCCAAAGAGAACATGTGTCCATAGTGCGTGTGCTTCCACGTAGGGTATGGCATCTTAATGCAAACCCAGTTTAACTGTATTTTTAAGCCAAGTATCCAAAAATCAAGGCAAGACATCTACTGATGTGTAGGCAGGTGTTCCTTTCTGTCAAGTCTGCTGTTGAGATAGAAACCTCAAGAAGAGAAGCAGGGCAAGTAGCTGGGGTGATACTGTCTTTACTTCAACAGGACTCACAGAGTTCATCTGTCAGTGTTGTTAGTTCCCCTAGTAGAGATCAAAAGAAGCAATTAGAATTATTTTCAGCAGATTTCTCTTTTCAGATACTATTTCTAATGGGAATTCTAAAACCACACTTTAAATACCTTTCATCTTCTTTTCACATTTAAAAGATTAAATGCTGTACAACTTATCTGAAAATCAGGATCTTTTGTGTCTACAGAGAAATTCCTGGAGCCAAATTAAGACATACATTGCAAGAAAGAAGCATGCCTTATATATTGCTAAATAGGAAAAGATACAATGTGAGTATATCTCTGTATATGTCCCTATGGGGGCACCTAAAAGCAAATGTGTTCACAACATATCTATTTTACGACCAATTCATACATCAGAATAAATCCAAACCCATATATATATTTTTTAATCTGACCTAACTCTTAGTAAGGCAAAGAAACATTTTATTTTTCCTGTATTTTCAGTAGTTTGGGTTTTTTCTTCAATGAATCCTATTCATTCTGCTAACAATACTTTCAAAGATTTCTTGAATGACATACAATACAGTGCATTCTGATGTTCCAAACATCAGGTTGCTTCAGCCTACACCATCTGTTGTTACAAGAGATATGAAACATGACATAATCCATGAAACTTCATAAAATGTGTCACAATCCAAAACATAGATCTGAAACCTGAAAACACCTTTTCTTCATTATTTTGCAATATTTTGTTGTTTCTACAGTGTCAGTATAACAGTTTTTTTAATTTGAAAGGATGGTTTTAAAGCAATGGGTAAAAAATTACATTGAGGAAAGCACTGGTGCATTTTAAGGGAGAAAGGTTCAGAATACTGGTAGTCTTTATATTTTGTCATAGAAGATGTCTAGAAACTGCTTCTTAAAACTCTCGATATTTTGTTTCAAAGGTATGAGTATGTATATATAAATTCAATCACTTTATTTCTATGTATAATTGTACAATGTGTTTACACTATTACAATATTGAATAGAATATAGCAGAAATAAGCTGTTTAAAGAGCTAAACTTACAGTGTTTAGAATTGTGAGAGCAGTCAAATAAGTGTCGAAGCCATTCAAATTGGTCTTCAGCCTAAGACTAGCCCTAAAATGTATAATTTTTTCCATTTAATTATATTTATTTTGTTACAGCCTTTTGTTGGGAAAAAAAAAAGTATGTACTAAGAAAGAGGTCTTTCTGAACTATTGTTAGTTCAGAAGGCATGCAATCAGTATTTGTCTTTAAATACTAAGAAGCACATTCCAAAACAGAAACAGTGATGCTAGTTACTACAGGTAACTGTGCCATCTAGAAAAATCAGCTAAATATTCACAGATTTCTTACATTCTTCCTTCCATCTTTCACTGTCTGTCTCTGATATCTAACTAGGGGAAATTTTGTACTTAAAATATTTAGGACAATGTAATTAACTCACAAAGCAAACTGATGAATTCTTAATTTCAGAAGTACAGTCACTGAATATTTCATCCGGCTTTTGAAGCCAGCTCATTCACTGAGATATCAGCGTAAAATCAATAAATTTTATCAGTATTTTCAGTAGGCCTGCAAATGTTGTGCCATTGCTGGATAATCAGGCAAACAACATTTTTCATGCAGTTTTTGTCACAATATTCTTAAAAGTACATAATTCATATATCACTTATACACTTCGTGGCTGAGAATATAAACAGAAATTTTTGCATAACAACTAGGAATATTAGTCTGACAAAAATAACTTCAGAAGATTCTCCCTAATTCAGGACAAAAAAAAAGACAACAGAGAGAAAAGTTATGCTGAGAAAAGACTGGACAAAGTGTTCTGTGGCTGATGAGCATGAGGAAGGAGCATTCAGATGTAAGAAATTAAATTATCTCCACTAGCTGATGTCTACTGCTTTAACACTTTGTGTAATCTTTGTAATTAAACAATATTGCAGTCTGTGTTATAATTTTTCTACTTTGTGGGACAACTGAATATTTGAAATGTATTTCTGAGTCAAAGAGGATACAGAAATCAAATGGTGACTGAAATAAATAAGCAGATTATACTGAGTTTTCTGTATTCAAAAATGGTGGGTGCTTATTTCCCATCAGTACAAAGCTATGGGGATAAACTGAATCACATACACTCCCTACCCAAAAAAAAAAAAAAAACCAAACAAAAAAAGCAGTAACAATGGTGAATGAAAGATATCATTCTGAAGAGTAGTCTTTGTGGGATGTAAGTGCATACTCACGAATTAGTGCATAATTCAAAAATAGTCATCTATTTCTTGCACCTATGAGTTTAGAAATGACATTTCCTTTTCTCCAGTAGAATCCATTCAATTTTAGCACAGAACTGGGCTTAAAATATCATTATCTGCAGCAATATTATATAAGCTCTCTCTTATTTACAACACAACGTTTATTGCTTCCATTGAAAGACAGCAGAAACAACCCAAACACACAAAACTCAAAAAAGGCTATTACAATTATTTCAACTGTTATAAGCTGCTTCTTGTAGAGAATGAGGAAAATGGTAGATTTCAGTCACGTTCCTCTGTGAATAGTTCAAGTAGAGTCAGATAAGACATTAACAGGTGTGTCATAACATACTAAACAGAAAAAGAAAGAATTAATTAAAAATATTCACTTCAGGAACACACAGCTTTCTATTCATTTTTATTTGTGTAAATATTAAGTTGGCTGACAGTTACAACCATTATTAGGTTGTGTGTGAAAAATATAACTTAAATAAATCATTCTAAAATCAACTATGCTTAACTTGTAATATAGTTTCTCTGTAATTTCTTACCTGGAGTTACATTAAATATTTTATGCTTCATCATCAATCTACTTTTCAACAAAATTCTAATGTACCTAATTATATTAATTTTATTGGAAAACTGTTGAAATGAAAGAGGCATTTTAATAATGCTTTGCATATTATTTTCAGAACTGTAATCATGAAAGTAAAAATAATTTGAAATCCAATATTACTCATTCATACTTTGTTGTTTTGCTGTTGTTTTTAAGTATTGAAATTTTAAAGTCATTTAAGGTGTTGAAATTTTACTTAGGAATTTAATTACAACATAATTTTATGCTCATGGTAATACCACACTCACTGTAAGTAACCTGATTTCCTTAACACTTCAAAAAAAAAAATGGTTCATGTTTCTATTAGCCATAGTCACATCTCTGCATATTTATTTCGTAAGTATTTCTGATGTTGCTCAGATATCTTTTTTAAAATTACATCTGTTGACACTAGTAGGAATTATATTAACAGAGAATTAGATCTTTATTGCATTAATGCCTGATCTTGCTACCCCTGAGTTTTGGTACTGAATTAATTGGAATTTGAATGAGACCTTTACAAAAATATTCTGAAAAGCACCTTTTGATCTCCAGTAGCAAAACTTTATTCTGCTTTAGAAAAACTATGAAGATCTCATGTGATACCAAACTGACATAATGTCCTTGCTGATGATGGATACAGATCTAGGTTGGATTCATGTTCAGTAATCCAACTTTTTGCTTTCCTATTCTAAGATTAAATAGTTACATGATAGAGAAGCCCTTTGTAGGCAAGAAAATTCAGCTTTCAGACTCAAGTGGGAGAAGGAAGAAAGCTGTGTTATGTGAGTTTTTCACCAGATATTCAGACTGGGATGTAAGTGAGATAAAATTATTATCTTCAAATGTAAAGTAGTATACACTTTATTGTCTTTTTAAGATCCAGTTAGAGTGTGTAGATGAAGGGCGGCCTTGAACAGCTAGATAAAAGAGCCAAAAAACAACCCTGAACCTCTAGGTCAAGGGATACAGACTAAATTACTCATACTGCTTAGGACGAGTTCCCTCTAAAACAGACTGGCCTACATTATACTTGCACTACATTATTCTTGGTTCTAAGTCTCCTTTGGCCCATAGACAGAAGTTAATGTTTAAGATAACATTGCATGTTAGCAGAATGATGACTTTGCTCCTGTGAGGTGGAAATACATGTGTTATGTCCAGGAAAATTGCTTACGGTTGTATATCAGTGTTAGGTGTGGAAAGTCTGCTGGGATGGTGCTGGTAAACAGTAGGTTTGAGGGCAAGTTATAAATCTTATGTAATCCCACTCCTGTTGCTTTTTGGTGAGAGAACCCGAAATGACAGTTCCCACGACTCTGTCCTGGCTTTGCCTTGGAAAGAACTAGTTGTAGGGATCCAAACCAGGTAGTCCAGGCTAGTATGGGCTAATAATTCAGCTGTGTGCCGAGGGCACAGCATTCCTTCCTAGCCTCTCATAGGCTGCTAAAGGTCTTCCTGTGCTCACTCTTCCTCATGTAGCTAGAATGTATAACTTTTCCAATGGAAAAGGGAAAATGCTTGGAGTGACCTCATATGACTGTTTTTTTTTTTCCTACGTGAGGACATTTTCACAGTGTAACTTAGCTGATGGCCAGCTATGTGCAGATCTTTGCATATCTCAGTTTTACAGTCCTCACTGTGCTGGTTCCAGTGACAGGAATTGAAAGCTATTATTACATAGCACCAAAGCACTGTCATTTTCTGTGGTTTCTGAGATGTTTAGTTTTATGTTTTGTTCCATTTCAGATAATGTGTTTCTCAAATTTGTTTTTATGCTGTTCTACTTTTTCATTTGTTGTTATTATCAAGATAGTTAAAAAATAATATTAAAATGTACATCCATTTGTTTACGTGAAGACTGTTCATTACACTTGCTACCTGCTATAAATAAGCTTCTGTGAAAATCTCAGAAGTAAGGTCACAAGTCTGCTGTCATGGTTTATTGGCTAATCAGCAAAGAATTGAAGTCTTGAATGGCTTTATTTCTTGGTTGATTGAAATGGTGAGATAGGAAATGCTGGACAGACTAATTAATTCGTGCTGGAGAATCCCAACTTAATCTAATGGATGCTGTCACTTTGATTGATGGCTGTGTAAAAGAAGAGGTACTTTGAAAAAAACACCTCATGAATTGTCACTTTTGTGGCACATTAATACTATATTCTTGCCTTTTAAATGCTTCTATTCTGGTTTCTAATATAAATATCAATGTCAGCATCCAACAATCATCTGAATGTTCATGAAGCAAGGGTTAATTAGCATTTGAAGGGTATTTAGAATAAGCAAGTCAAATGGTTATTAACTGGATGTGTATATATATATGTATGTATTTAAACTGCTTCAAGTGAATGATGTTTTTTTTACCCTTGTGATTAAGACTATCTTTTGAAATTATAAGAGTGCATGAATTGTGATAATTTAAAATATACAGAAGACAATGTAAAGAGAATTAATTGTTACTATTATGCTATGGCTTTATATTTTAAACTATATGTCTGTTGTTTTATATGACAAGCTCCAACTTGGAGCCTTTCTGGCAGATTGACATATTAAGCTCTTTTATTAACCGAGTATAGAAATATTTCCTCTGTAGCTGAGAGACAACAAAAAATAAACCAGGAATGGTAAAAGTGATTTCTTGAATTATTTTTCTATAAATAATCAAAGTTTTCCTTATGTGACAAGAAATAAAATGAAGAGTTACAAATTCATAAATTTGTGGAAACAACTGTTATACTCTTTTCTCAGAGACACAGATTTTTAAAAAAGGCTATTGTAAAGCACTACAAAATAATTTCTTTATCCAAAAGCTCTGAAGCAGTTATTAAACCAGCTGTTTTCAAAAGTACACAAATCTGCTAAGTTGCAGTTGGGTAACTGTTAAATGTTAAAGCAGTGAATGATCAGCATGTAGCAGATGGCCTGGGATTGGGTTAGAAAATGGCAATGTTAATACCACCAGACTGAGATGTTCATTTGTGCTGTGGTATGTGCAGGCTGGGTGAATAATGAAGGCTCTGTAATAATTGTGTAAATCCCAACATTATTAAATCGATTCAGCTGGGGTTTCTTAATATATGTGAATCACTTGATGTACTTTGAGAAACACCTCCTCTTTTTGCTAAAGCTGTTCTCATTAACTCATACTGCTTTATTTGCTGTGACCTCAGTGTTCCTGTTTAGTAATGAGTAGAATAAAAATTAGAAATCTGCTTTAACTCTCCATATGAGAGCTGTGAAACTATTCCAGAAACTAAGCACCTGCCTCACTGTTTTTGCAGGTTGGTCATTGTTTGAATTGTACATCTTTCCTTTTAGGATTTTAAAATCCTTATTTTAAGAAGGTCAAATAAAAGAATACACAAAATCAATAACCTCAGTAGGTATCTTGGTCAAACAGCTTATCAAAGCTTGCTGCTACCTGTGTAACACTAAAAGGCAGAATGAGTTTTAGGATAATAGTTAAGGGGAATGTAGATCAGAAGTAATGCACTTATATGCTTCAAAGAAGTGACCAAAAAAATCCGCCGTGTGACAGCCTCCAGAGGATGATCACCTGTGATACTGAGGTAAAACACGAACCAAAACAAAGCAGAAAGTCAACACACTGCAAAAGTGCTTCAGGCAGACACACAGCTTGCAGATTGTCTCTGGAGCACCATACCTAGGTATGTGAGGTGTTAGAACATTTAAAAACTGTTACTCACCTACAGGTGTTTGCACCTGTGAAGTGGAAATTTGCTCTACCCTTCAGCTTTTGCCATGGATTAGGTGGAAGCTGAAGGCTGTTAATACGGTATTACTTTTTACTGCCATGGGCAATACACTGCTTTAGTTGGGCCTGATGAGTCTTACACTGACATCTGTGCCAGAGCTGATAGCAGAAACATAGCCCTCTGGATCAATATGAGGCACCATACAGACAAGACAGCTGGAAACTTCAATTCTGCCAATTCCTATCATTGACTACTACAGATAAATTAGGGAAAAACAATAAAGGAAACTAGGAAGTGATTAGTATTGTTTCTCTTCTGTAATAGCCCATACTAAAGTCCTCGGATAAATTAAGCCTTTAAGTGACATCTATTAATAATTTTATTTGAGAATATTGGATAAAGGAAAGCACAGATCTGGAGAAGGTGCATGTTCTCCTTATCTGCTAATCAGTAATATGAACAAAAAGGTGTCTTGATATGCGTAGAAGATCCAATATCCGAGAAGGCCGTAAATTCCAATGCTATTTTAATGCTAAAATTCAAAATGTCTTCAACAAAGAGGCAAACTAACATACTTCCTTCCTTAGATGTAGATCTTTTTGCAGAAGTGAAAGCTCCAACTGAAATCAAAGGAAGACTTTCTACTGGTTTTATACAAAGTCACCCCAGTCCCTGCATTCGTGTGAAACAGAGTTTTCCATCATATACTGGTGTAAAAATTGAGGATGGGTAGAATTAATTTTTTTTTATATAGTCAGATATTGCTCTTAGTTATATCTTTATAACTGTGAAGGCTGTTAAATGTCATTTAAAGTGCCACATGCCTGGCTGAGGACAGAATTTGCCACTTAGTTTGCAGGATAAAGAAGGGACTACAGAGCTCTTTAGGATGGCTGCGTTTTGCTTAGCTCTAGAGTATAGTACAACCTATAGGAAGTATAATACATTTCCAAAGCTGGTTTAGCCAGCCATGGTTAACTAGACTTAAGGATAAGCCTAATTTTACAGGAGTAATAAAGTGATTCTTTCAACAGCCCTCTTCCCAACTCCAGCTGCTACTGTAGCAAAAAGAGGGTGAATTCGACAAAAAAGTTCTGCCAGAACATCATTATTCTATGCCAATCTTCAAGTGTGTTTCCAGATTCCTGTGAAAAGCTAGGGCCACCAAAAGTCTGAGTACAGCTCAGACTAGGGTGAGCAAAAGTCTGAGTACAGCTCAGACTCTCATATCAGAGTGTAGAGAACTGGCCCTGGATAAAACAGCAGCAAGAAGTGTAAAGATTAATTTTAAAGTCCTCACAGTTTGTGTCTGTAATACTTGTAGAAAGTGTGAGCTAACTTCTCAGTCGTGCCTATCACAGGACAGACTAAATAGCAGTCTATATAGCAGGTTTGAACACTGGGGTTTATTTAAGAATAAACAAGACTAATACTTCTACCCTATTTTATTATGTAATGCACTTAGTTCAACCCAGCATTACTCAGTCTTGCTTTCCCTTCCCATCAAGGAAATTGCTGCTGGTATGGGAAAGCTGGACTGAAAGTCCTGTTGGTTTCATGTGGTCCAGTTGTTTGCAGTTATAGCTGTGTCCCTAGGCCTCTTCCAGCAATAGCTGGTGCATTTCAGATCATATGTTCCACAGGACAAGGCCTCCCCCATCTCCACAATCTATATGCAGTAGCACAATGCATCATCGGCTTCCCAGCTGGTTCTTTTGGCAAATGTATAGTGCAACTCTCTTCATTTTAGAAAGTCCCATATGTCTAACTTCTGTTCAGTCAGGATGATACCACAGTTGACAACCAGCCCATACTGGCTGTAGCTCACTATGGTAAGCTTGTGTTTGAGAGTTCAAAGGCTTAGTCTGGGACATTCATGCACAAACAGACACACACAGTTATCTGCAATCCACAGACATTCACAATCTAAAGCATTCATTTTCTACCAAAATGCCTTAATTTCTAAAAGAAAACTCAGAATTTACACTATATTGGAAATCTGAAAGTGAATTAATGAACATCTGCATACATTGTACGCTCGCAGTGTGTATGTCACAGGGAAGCAAGGGCCCTGGTGCAAAACAGGCAACAAAACCAACTGACAGCAGATCTTTCTCAGTGACATGGACAGTGGAATCGAATGCACCCTCAGGAAGATTGCAGATGACACAAAACTGGGTGGTGCAGTTGACATGCTGGAGGGAAGGAATGCCATCCAGAGGGACCTGGACAGGCTGGAGAGGTGAGCCTGTGCCAATCTCATGAAGTTCAAGGTCAAGGTCAAGGTCCTGCACCTGGGTAGGGGCAATCCCAAGCACAAATGCAGCCTGGGTGGAGAATGGCTCAAAAGCAGTCCCGAGGAGAAGGACTTTGGGATGTCGGTCGATGAAAAACTCAACATGAGCCAGCAATGTATGCTTGCAGCCTAGAAGGCCAACTGCATCCTGGGCTGCATCAAAAGAAGTGTGGTCAGTAGGGAGAGGGAGGTAATTCTGCCCCTCTACTCTGCTCTTGTGAGACCCTACCTGGACTACTGCATCCAGTTCTGGGGCCCCCAATATAAGAAGGACATTGAAGTGCTGGAGCGAGTCCAGAGGAGGGCCACAAAGATGATCAGAGGGCTGGAGCACCTCCCGTATGAGGACCGACTGAGAGAAATGGGGCTGTTCAGCCTGGAGAAGAGAAGGCTCCGGGACACCTTATTGCAGCCTTCCAGTTCCTGAAGGGGTCCTACAGGAAAGCTGGGGAGGGACTTTTTACAGGGGCAGGTAGCGATAGAATAAGGGGGAATGGTTTTAAATGGGAAGAGGGTAGATTTAAACTAGACATTAGGAAGAAAATCTTTACTCTGAGAGTGGTGAGACACTGGCACAGATTGCCCAGGCAAGTTGTGGATGCCCCCTCCCTGGAAGTGTTCAAGGCCAGGTTAAACAGGGCTTTGAGCAACTTGGTCTAGTGGGACATGTCCCTGCCCATGGCAGGGGGGTTGGACTAGATGATCCTTAAGGTCCCTTTTGACCCAAACCACTCTATGATTCTATGATTCTAGATGCTTCAGGGGTCAACACATAGCAACTCATTTAGTAGTTTCAGTTCTTCTAAACTATTTTCTACTATCAGTGTATAAAAACTTGCCTGTGAGAAGGAAGAATAGAATTGGACCTGCTATGAAACACAGTTAATCAGATGTGTAGCTTTTATGATCTTCTCTTCAAATTGAAGCACAAAAAATGGCTAGAGCATTGCTTGAACTTAAAACAAACAAACAAACAACAAAACGAACAAAGAATATTACCGTTGTAAAAGCAACCAGCATTCAGTTTTATTTGCTTCATTCATTTTTCCCTATTCATCCTGTTTTTAGATCATTAAAGAAGACTAAAAACAGTCTTAAATTACACCATTTAGCAAACTCCGTACTTTATATTTCCATGTTTAGAAAACTTTGTTTAATTTGTCAGTATCCAATCCATAACAGTAGTTTGCCTCTTATCCCAAAATATCTGTATTTCCACATAGCATTTCATGAGAAGTTTGATTGCAACATTCCTGGATAAAAATAAATTATTACTGTCAGCTCCCGTTTGCCTACTCTTTTGCTGACCAGCTTGACAATATCTTTACAATAGGTTGAAGCCGTAATTTTTCCTTTCCAGAATTGATCTAGGTTCAGTCACATAATATCTTACCATACTCCAGTATTTCAAAGAAAGTTTACAAAGGAATACAAAGTCTTTGTATGAATCTTGCATTTTACATTAAATAATAGGGTTTGCATAATGAAGGAGTTACATTACCTGTGTTCGGCAAGCAATTGAACATAATAATAATGCTTTAAACTTTTAAAGTGAATGAAATCTACATTCACCCAGATATTTTACAGTTTCAAGATTCATTATTTGTCTCAAATAATTTCTTGAATACTGTCATAATGTTTACAGTTAGGTAACATGAGTCATTTTGAGAATACGATGAAAAGATACCTTCCACAACTTCTGCACAACTTATTTTCTTAAATGGCACAGACATGTCATTCTGTAGTTCATTCAGAGATTTTGTTGGACTTATTTTTTGTGGCTTTTCCCTAGGAAAACTGAAAAAAAATCTGAAATGCCTTAAAAAGCTTCATAACTATTTTGGTTTTGAGAAAGATGAGGTAGTGGAGCATTTCTGAATGTTATAGTACAGGTGTTGAAAGATGAGCAAAAAAGGAATTGAGGCCCACCAACTTAAATTCTTGAAAAGTCTGGAAAAGATAATCAAAGGAATACTTTGCAAGTGCGTGGATTATAGCAAGAAGATGAACAGTGTTCAAGGACAAATTCAGACAAACAGATCTGTCTGATAAAAGAAAAGTTGTTATGGATAGGGGAGAAGTAATAGAAATTCTGTGACTTTAATCTATTAACTCACATCTTGCAAAACATTTCCTCAAGCAAGCTGTGGAAAAAGATTCTTGATGAAACTTCTATTCTGTTGCAGTAAAACAGCTTGGACAACTCAGTCCAGAAAATAAGTTTTCAATGACTCACTTTCACGAAGAAAGATGTGTCAAGCAGCATTCTGAAGATTATGATACTCTCTAGTATTTCCATTAGCAATCTTGCTGATGGAATACAAAATGGCCTTATTACATATACAAATGACACCAAGCTGAATGAGGATATGTTGGGGACAGGGTTAGAATTAAATAAGCCTGAAAAAATCTGAGAGGTGATCTGGAAAGAGTAAAATTAATTTATATGAAAGCAAATGAAAGAAGATCAACTGCACAAATACAGGCTGGTAGCATTTATTCAGAAAAGGATCTGGGCTTTTGTGGATCACAAACTGAACGCAAGACAGTAATGCCATAGTATTGCAGAGAAGGCAAACTGCATAGCATAATTAATAAACATAAGGATAGTCTCTGAATAAGATAAGAAATATTTCCACTCTACTTAGCTCAGCTGCACTCGGTATGTAGTTCTCTTCTGAGACTGTTTTGAGGAAGGTGTGAACCAGTCTATGCAGTCTACACCTGCAATAGAACAAAGAAAATTATCAAGTCTTACAAAACATGACCTACTTACTGAAAAAAATTGAAGATATTAAACCTAAATTAGAGAATAAGGCTGAGAGGGGATACAATAACATATTCAAAGTTATATAAAATCAGAATGGAAAAAAATAAATAATCTCAAAGTTCCTCCTTGCATTTTACCATGTTTCTAGTAATGGCCAGAAACAGAAGCTAAAAGAAAGTAAGTGCATGAAAAGATAACATATCCAAAACCTTTTCAGCCTTTAACTATTTTCAACTGATAGATTTCCTGAACTGGAGGTAGTTTTCATGTATCTAATAACTTTCAGCAGACAGCGTGCTGAACAGGATTTTGAATGATTGGTACAGTGAATAAAAAAATGATCTGTTCTCCATGCATGGGTGGATAGGACTGTGAGTAATGGACTTCAATTACAGCAACAGCAATATAGGGAATATATTTAAAAATATAAATATCTAGTTGTAGTCGTTAATGAAGTGCAAGGGTAGTTTGCCTGAAGAGATTGTAGAGTCTTCAACATTACAGATCATTAAGAACTGACCAACACCTTTTGGAACCGATATAAGTATCTGTAACACATAGCGCATCTTGGGTGGTGTCAAATAGAAGGAGAATAAAACTGCTTATGATCCTCTCTGTTCCTGTCTTTCTGTAATTCTGAATATTGATAATTTTTGGTTCTTTTTTCACATTCTTTAAGTGATATTGACTCGCCTTTCTTTCCTTACAGGCTAACTGCAAGCTAGGTAGTTTCCCAGACCACCAACTACACAATGAACCATTAATTTTATTTCTTTCCTTTGGCTTTGTAGTAGGAAATTCTGGTATGAATACTTTGATCTTTGTGCAAGTTAGTTTTCTTCATAGTAGCAAGTATGGGGCTATATTTTGGATTTGTGCTGAAAACAATGTTGATAATACAGGGAAGTTTTTGTAACTGCTGAGTAGTGGTTACGCAGAGGCAAGGCATTTTCTGCTTATCACACCACCCCACCAGAAAGTAGGCTGGATGTGCACGAGAAGTTGGGCTAAGACACAGCCATGACAGCTGGGGATACAGCCAACTGACAAAAGGTATATCCCATACCATATGACATCATGCTCAGCAATATAAAGATGGGGGAAGAAGGAAGGGCAGTACAGTTGGAGTGATGGTGTTTGTCTTCCCCAGTAACCACTACATATGATGGAGCCCTGTTTTCCTGGAGATGGCTGAACATTTCCCTGCTGATGGTATGCAGTGAATGAATTCCTTGTTTTGCTTTGCTTGCACGCTTGGCTTTGGTTTTGCCTATTAAACTGTCTTTATCTCAATCCATGAGTTTTCTCCTTTTTACTCTTCCAATACTGTCCCCCTTCTCACTGGTGGGGCAGTGAGTAAGCAGCTGTGTGGTGCTTAGTTGTCTGCTGGGTTTAAACAGCAATCATTAATATTATCAGATTTTATCATTTTTCCAGGTTACTCTTCTTTTTTTTTTTCTATTTTTTCTCATAGGTTTTCCCTTTTATCTGAAATAGGTAATCTGTGAATATGCCATTTGCTTTCTGCATTTTAGACTATGCATCAGAAAAAGACTCTTCTATTTAGTGTGTTTCTATACACTATGAAAATATCACACTGAAAGCAAATGTAGCCCTCTTATTGGCTGACAAGTAATTCTGGGAGAAAATAATTTCTATGAAGAGAGCAGTATTAAGTCTATGCACTACTTAGTGATATGGTAACATGTTATCTCTTTATTCTGATTGAATTCTATATTCATTTAACTAAAGATGTCTCTCATTTAAATCTTCTGTCCAAACGATCAGAGAGAAGTGTGTGAACAATTTATGACCCTTGAAAGGCAATAGAAGAGTAGTAGATAACATTTTAAGAAAACTTGTCCCCTTCCACTGTTCTGTCTTCATGGTAATAAGAACCACAGAACCACAGAACCACAGAATCACA